>NC_045756.1:2303969-2324278 GCF_008692095.1 Etheostoma spectabile
GAGAGAGAGAGAGAGAGAGAGAGAGAGAGAGAGAGAGGGTAGTCATATCAAAAGGCTTCAGAGTAGTTTTCTGCTTCAAGCCTGTTCATTGGATGATGGCGGGCATTGCTAAGTGTTTACCCATGGCCCAGTTATTTGCTAATCTCTCTCCCCCCTCTAAGCCTCCTCCCCCAATTGGCCTTGGTGCACCCCCCGCCCACCATGGTCCCTCAGCTTCGCTGCTAAAAAACAACAGCGATCTAATCAGGCTCTCTTCTTCCTACTGCCAAGGCCCATTGGAGAGACGCAAGACACGGCAGTCTGAGACTTGATTAAAGTCCCCAACTGCACTGATGTGCTGGCTGTTTTCTCTCCACAACTGGTTCCGAGTTTACATCCAGGATTAGAGGCAGAAACACACGATGGGAGGGGCAAAAAAGCAGAGGAGGCCTTAAGGCTGAAACATGTTTAACACACCCGTGCATGCATCATCTCCTCTGCAGACATACATGCACTGTCCACAGCCACAGGAGTATCCAAGCTGCGCTCTCTTGCTTGGGTGCTGATTGGGAGAACTGGCATAAAGCTTCTCTGTAAAGCCTTTGTACAAGTTGGGACTGTGAGTGTATGGAAAATATATGCATTTGAAGCGCCCTACACTGTAGTGTTTACATTTTCCACCATGTGGACCAACAGCCAATAATGTGCCACCATGCGTGGCTATTGAATACACAGACACAAATGTTTATAATGCAAAGAGGCACTATATACCCAGGTGTACAGTGTGTCATTATCGTGAAAGCTCAAGCTGCTGCAGGACTACAGCCATCAGAGGCATGCATCGTCTCTAATCGTACCTGCTGCTGCTGTTTGGGCGCATGATTGTTGCTGAGGTAGGATGGATGGGTTTGCTGACACCCCCAATTTTCAAGGTCTTCTGGCTGAGTTTAAAGATGTGTGTGTGTATGGAGGGAGAGAGCTGAGTGGGCTTTAATCTGTCCCATCTGTTGCCTCCGGACTGCCCACCCCCCCCTCAAAAACACCACAGCTCAGTCTGTGTCTGTCTGGGTCTGGTACAGTTATGCTAATCCTGGGGCTTACATGACCCTCAAAGCTTAGAGGCCTCCATTATTGACCACAATGCATTTATATCAAATATATTATACTCCACCCTGCCCTCCCTGTGTACCTAAACTTTCCTGAACATGTGATGAAAACACATAGTGACCAAGGTGGTGTTTACCATCACACCACAGGGGGCATAATCTCAGATTATTTGTGAACAAGCAAAAGTTTGGTCTCAGGCGGCCTTTGAATGTAGTCTTTGTTTATAACATCTTTTCCTTGTTGAAAAAATGAACAGCCACTACAGGCTTGACTGGCTACATACTAGCTTGACAAGCTTCACAGCCTGCGGTTTTCTGGTGTGATGGGGTATCTGTTCTATGAGAGCTAATAGGTGCTGTTATATTATTGCAAACTAAGACCTCATCTTTTATTTTTTTTCTAAAGGAGTAGAGACAATGAAACAATTAGTCAATGACGGAAAAATGTATTGGAAACTATCATGATTATCGTTTAACTCATTTGTTAAGTAAAAATGCCCTACATTTCTGTGTGCCATCTTCTGGATTGCGACAATGACCTGCTCTTCTTTGTCATATGACAGAGTTAACTGAATTTCCATCTAAGGTTCTAGATAGCGTAGCAGGCAAAAAAATTTTTTTATTTGACATACCAAATGATTAATCGAGAAAAGCTAAACGTTATCACTTGAGCTAGACAAATATATCGGCCAATATTGTCTTATTGCTATTGATATATCAGTGTATACGTTAGCTGACAAGTAACAGACATTGCAGTACAGAAATGCCAAACCATAGAATACTATAATATTGATATCTGTATCAGATAGACTGTACTTATCACCCCCAAAAGCAACCTTCTTCTCTCCCCATTTTGCTGTCCTTCTGGGTTGTTTCTCAGAGGAATGCTGTGAGTGTGAAATTGTTCTGATACCCTGTACTTTTTACCAATGACAGCTTGTAATACTGGGATCTAGTAACTGCACCTTGTTTTGCAACTATTATAAGCTGATGTGGATAGAAACATATTAAACATAGAATATACACAGGGGACATCTACAATATCCTCAGATATGGCATCCCCATAATAAGAGCAAGTCTAATATCACCTTAAAGCCTCGCAGTTGCTAAAAAATAGCCTTCTTTTTAAAGATTCCAACCATGAAAACCACCATCACTGAAAGAGTTCATCTATAGTCTGAGCAACATTTTTTGCACGCTCTAGACTTATTGTCTCTGCTGGCCAAGGAGAACGCTTCGTGTTAATCATAGGCTGTCACTCTGAGTTACCATCTCAAGGCTGCACCTTTTGTTTTATAAAACATCCACTAATTTCTCCTTTTTGCCAAACCAGAAGGTCGGCTGAACACTGTTCTATTGTATCACGATTTGCCTTTACCTCTGCTCAGAACTGAAACCAAGGTACTAAAAGAGACACACATTGATTTTTTTCATCTAATAGAGTACACAGCTAGCTGTATTAGAGACCAAATGCCCCCCCCCCCCCAGCATTCATTGGTCTGTTTCTAGCTGCAGTCAGTGTCATCTGCTCTCACAAATTAATGTGGATGAAGTGGAAAACATTAAAAAAATCAAAGTGGGCACAGTGCTTTTATATCCTTCGGCGTCTACAACTACTTATTTTCCTGTCCAGAGTACTCATTATATGAACTCTATTTTAGCTTCTACACATTGATTGCCTCGCAGTTTGACAACTGATTTTAACATTTGACAAGCTACCTTTCCCCTATAGTATCCTTGTGTTTACCTCCAGAAAGATGCTGCATCCACACCCCGAAAAGATTAACTTGACAGCTATAGGTGATGCAGCCTGGTAGTGTGGTCCCCTGGGCTTTGGGCAAATTAACGCTGTTAATTGAAACACAGACATTAACATTACACGTTCTAATTATTGTGCTGCTTTCTTATCTCTCTGGCTTTCATTTTAGTTGACATTAAAGCCTTTTCATCAAATGTAGTTTTGCTGGAATTATTCTCAAAGAAATGCGAATACAGTATAAGATGGTGGAATAACAAACTGCATTTTGCAGTTTTATATCTTTTTCAAAATGAATATTTTTGGGTGTTGGACTGTTAGTCGGACAAAACAAGACATTTGAAGCCACCACCTTGGCCTTGGAGGAAATGTTATGGGCATTTTTCACTATTTTCTGACACTGATTAATGAGAGTGTAATAGTACAATTAGAAGTATACTTCACTGATTAAGCATTGCACTCCTATAACATTGTCAGACTCACGATGGACCAAAATCGACACAGAACAACCAGAGATGTTGTCTTTTTTTATTCCACAATATCTTCTTTTTTGACAAAACCATTACACCTACATTACCCACAATGCAAATTGACCACTGCCAGGTCTGTTAAAGGGTTGAGTGTGTTATGCAAGGAGCAGCTAATATAGCCTCAAGCAGAGATGAGGAGCAAAAAAGTTTTGATAACTTTAATTTTCAAACTTCTTTTCGTCAGTAGGCTCAACCGACGCTGACTCAAGTGATATCACTTGAGGTCGTTCATAAGACTTTACACAGCTCCCTCTGGAGAAACTAAAGACTTAAAAAACAACTTATTTTTCACATATACAGTAGTACTCCCCAACACATGGAAACACACTTTGTTGTGCACAATCGGTGAAGTTCCCCATTAATTGATGTGAAAAATGATAATTAGTTGCAGTCCATAATACATGAAGGAGATTTATTGTGCCCTTTCTGTACAAATACAGCTCTTCCTTTCCTAGTTTTCAAAATGTCTCTTCTACAATGTCACTGAGGCATTCTACCTCATTTTTGGTCTTCTCCAACCAAGCTTTCCATTAAAATCACAGATTAAATGCCAGGGCTGACAGCAGTCTGTACCTGGCTCACCAAATGTTGTGGGCTCCAATCTGAGCTAGCCCATGTGGTAAACAGACTCACAGCCATACAGAGCAAGTCTGTAATCTCAAGCCACTTTCTGTTAAGGTGCTGATGTGACCGTAGAGCCGACAGCATCAAGAGTCCCCCGTGGCTGGAGAGTAGCAGCCTGGTTGGGGAACAGTGGGCCTGTCAACGCACAGTATGGGGCCTGAGAAAGACAGCTTCAGAGTTTGGACAAGCGGAGCAAATGAGCAGTCCTTTTCATGCCGTGGTATAATACTTCTGCTCTAATCCTCTTTGAACCCCCAAACCTCCAGTTTACCTGGGACAACAGTGTCTGGTGTGGGTTGTGGCACAAATTATGAGCATGCATATGCTACAAGTTGAACTTTCCTTTACTTTTATTATTATTATTTATTATATTATTATTTGAGCTAAAGTCTGTCCCTATCTAATGTCACTCCTAAAGAACTCCCGTGGTCACGCCGCAGGTAGTGTCTGTAGGCTTGTGCCATGTTTGGAACAGTTTCTACTCCAGATTTCGGAGCAGCAGGCATACACCCACACACTGATTAGTCACAGGGGACAGAGAGCGGAAGGACGACACAAGCTCAGCTGCAAACAGGTTAAACACATGGCAGGTGGAAGGAAATGAATAACAATTTGAAAATGAAATTAACAGAGGTAAAAGCTTAGATGGCAAAAGGGTATGATGGGAGGCAATAATGTTGGAGCAGAGACAGAGGGGGCAAAGGAAATAGTATTGGGTCAGAGCCATGACTAAAAGTACTCATAAAGACTATTGGGTCCTCTGCTTTCTCTCATCATCATCATTACAAGCATCATTTAAAGAAATGGGCACTAGGATTCTCTGCTTTGCATTCATGAGCCAAACGGCACCACAGAGAGAGCAAGTACTTTGTCTCCTGTCTCTTTACAGTCATTATTACAACAACATCTAGTTGTTGCCCTACATCATTTTGCACAGTGATGATTTAATTGGAATCTATTAGATGTCTACATGGCATGCATGCATACAAGTATCCATTAATCGTCTTTTACTGATTATTGAGTAAATATGTAAATCTTCTGCCAGTCACTGTAGTCATTAAACTGCTCTGTGGGAATACTAATTTGCATGCCATGTCTCACAAAGGTGAGCTTATCAAGGCAATAATATTTTGTTATGATGAGATAGCTTTCAACCTGCAGGCTAACATGCTGAATTGCAGTTTTACATTTTGCTACATATTACCCCCTAGGGATCCTACGTCACAACCGACAAACTCATCTCTTCAGTAAATGCATCATGCCCCACTTTCTGTGCTGAATCACCTCGCTTCTTGACCAACCTCATCTACACACTTCAGTTTATCTAAATTTAGGTTGAAGCAGAGCGCTTGTATCTGTTCGTGTATGAGGTCATAATCAGAGGATGTCAGAAATGTTGTGTGGACATTGCAATATTAACAATTACATTGCTCGCTTGATATTTTAATGAAGAGGGAATTAAAAAAATTACTCAGACTACCACTTGTCTGTTTAATGCAAATGTCAATGCAAATATGGGCATGTTCTCTCTGCACTACAAGCTTTAAGTTATGAACACAGTCACTCTGTGAACAATCAAATTAAGCTCCACAACAAATGTCCCTCTACAGCAGTTATTATTCTGTGCTTCTGATTATACCCGTTCTATGAAGTAATGGAGGAGCCTTAACAATAACACACACACACACACACACACACACACACACACACACACACACACACACACACACACAAACACACAATACATGATTAGGAAGCACATTCATTCACACCCACATACTTGGCTGTAAAACCGGATGGACAAACCTAGCTACAAGACCACCTATTTTCAAACACACTGCCAAAGTTTAAGCACCATGTTGAACTTCTATCACCTGAATTACCCATCTTGTAAAATACCTTTTCTGTCTTCCCACACATTTCACCTTTCCTCCCTCTTGCATGCACTGTTTCTCCATTTCTATGCAGCCCTGCCACTATCTTATCATGCCCAAGGTCTCACAGAAGCCTGGCTTCAGCCCAACGTCTTAAACAGGGGCACAACTTGGCAGACAAGGACTGCAGTATGTTTGGCAGTGTTTTTCCAGGCCTTTGTACACAGAATGATTAAAAATGAGCCAGGGGTACACTTGCTGCTCTGTTCAAGAGAAGATGAAGGTTTACTTGACTATAATGAGATGAGCTACAGAGTTAGCTCCAGAAATGAGCCAGGCAGACAACAAGATGGAAATAATAGTTACAGACAGACAGACGGGTCTGCCAGACACACCAGTACACAGGGATGATGTGATGATTTAGGCAATGTATGTCTGATATTGACTGTCTACAAGGACAACAATCTGTATTAAGATTACAAAAATATTTGAAGTATATTAAATCTGCCCCTGTTAAAAAAAAAAACAGCCTAATTTGGGTAGAGGCGAAAGTAGCTCAGATTATTCAGGCTAGAACATCTGCACCAATCGGCTATTTGGACGAAATACAGACAGCAGGAATCCAAAGGAAAACACAAATATTCATAAGAAGCACATTTACCTCTTTCCAAAAATCAATTCACCAATAAGCCACTTACCAGCCACAGAAGTCAGGAGAATCGTCAGGCAAAACCCAAATTTAGCGAGTGATTTCATTGTGATTCGGCCCAGAGCCATGGCAGTGTACCCCGACTTTGGTCTCGTAGCTGGAGCTCCTTTAAGTATCTGTTTATTCTTCTTCTGGTCTTCTTATTTAGTAGATGCCACTTTGTTTTCAGCCCCTTTTTCCTCACGTCAGCTCAATAACTTGAACTGATCTCTCACGCATGGAACCACACATGGAGAAATGATGCGAAAAAGAGGCGCTGTGGTGTTGGGGTCGGTAGACGTGATTTGATAACTAAAATGTATTGCTAATAAAAGTTCGTCCTGCTATCGGCTCCCGCACAGACCGGACAGATACACCAAGCAGCTAACTTGTTTGGCGGGTCTGCCATCTATAACTAGCCAGCCTACAACGTCCATACCTGCTAGCTAACATGCTAGCTGCCTAGGACGACTGTCTGGTCCTATAAAACTTAGGCAAAGAAGGTAAATATCGCCAAAAATAACCTAACTCATGTAAGTACACACCATTCTCAGTTGTAAACTTTAAAAAATAGTCCACCCTTTCGTAACAACAGCCACGAATTTGGCATATAAACGTTACGTTAACCAATTAACGTTAGCTCGGTTAGGTTTCAGGCTGACTGCTATCGACGCTAACCGATGTTAGCCTAATAGCTAGCCAGTTAGTTCTCCGCGTCCCGTGTCATTTCACAATCTTCGTTGTGGGGGAAAAATATTTCACAAGTCAACCGCGCCACAGTAAGCTTTTCGGGTTATTACTCCTGTTCTAGCAGACGACGGGTCGAGGGATAGTATATATTTTTGGTCTGATTTTCCCCGAGGCAGTCGGCAGCATACAAATGCAATGACGGGTTGGAGCTCCACTCTGCAGACAGCCAGGGCGGCTGGGAACGCCTCGTTTGCAGGCTTGTCTGGACTGCTTGTCTCCGGTATCAGGTTGCTGTGGGTTGGTGTTGGGGGTGGAGGACAGTCCCACACAATCAGAAGGGGTGCTGCAGCGCCGCTGTGCCGCAGACTGTGGATAAAACACCCCAAAAAAACATATGCTGCAATCAGGCTCTCGATGCAATTATCCGAGTTTTTAGTTAGCTGTAAACACTGTTAAAGCTTAGCTCAGTATGAACATGTATTATAAAACAATTTAAGCAATCTGAATGCTAATTGAAAATTATTTTTGGAAAACATTGCAATAGCCTAATAATGTACACAAATTATTATTATTACTATTTTTATTATTGTGTTGTTGTGATTATTCTCATTGATTAAAAGTTACTATTTCCGATTGCTATTAAAGGTATCACTATTTATTCAACTACCGGTATTAGTGTTACTTTACTGCCTCTGTGTGGTCAAATAACTTTATACATAGTTTAAAGCCTGAACACAGACTTTATCAAGCGTGTATGGTGCAGCCTGGAGACCTCCCGTCTTATGCCCTCCCGACTGAGTTAAAAAACAATCATTCCAGCAGGTGGCAATGTTAGCCTGTGCCTAAGGCAGGACAGTGTGCAGTTTGTTGTTATATAATCTCAAAATGTTTGATAGGTAGAGATTGAAAGACTTGGCATTAGTTGCTATCTAAATCTCCGAGGCATTTAATATTCCTAATTTTCTATTATGGAAACATGCCAAAGATAGAAAATACCATAAAGTGGTATTTCGACAATAAACTGAGTGTCCCAGAGACAGTGCTGTGCCACTGGGCATTATTACACCGAGGAAGGGGGGCGTGCCAGTTTGCGCAAGGGACCTCTGCTGACGGGACGGAGCGTAGCTGGTTTTGGATGTTGCTCTCCCTCCTGGTATCCTATACTACTGCAGATATGACTGAGCTAATGTAAAGTTTAAGAGAAGCGTTATGACAGGATAAAACGGCACCAGCGTGCATTTACGCACGTCGGTCAGCCTGGAACGCAGGTTTTCAGCCTTCGTACCGCCGCTTGGAACAACCCTCACAGTCTGCCCTTCTCAGTACCTGGCTGTCTGATGAAAGGCAATGGCTTCTGCTCCACCTGAGGCGAGGAAGTTTACCCGGGGGCTCAACAAACCGGGCACCGCCGCAGAGCTGAGGCAAAGCGTCTCCGAGGCTGTCAGGACGTCAGTGTTGATGGTAAGAGAAAAAAAAATGAACTGTCTGTTATGCACATAAGCAGATTGAATGCAGGTGCTTCCTGATTTTGGATGGCCTTAAATCCTGACATATTGAGTTATGAGCTGGGCCGCATACATACACTCGTCATTTATTAGGTGACATGTGTATAACAGTAGTTATCCTGTCACTTACTGGTTATTATATGTGTATATATTCCCAATGTCGGATTAAGCAGCGTGTCTATTGTTTCAACTTTATGAAAGGGGTTGCCAGGTAACTGAAATATACACCGTCAGTTCTAGGGGACAATAAACACACACATACACACACACACACACACTCACCACTGCCTGCACACTTCTTAAGTTCATCCTGTCATCTGATGCCCTAGGTGCACATAGCAACCAGAAAGCTTACAGAAACAGCCAAGTAATGAAAAAGGTAAAATTTGCTGGGAACAGTCTATCTAGTTTTTTAGTTTTTTTTTACTACTGTGTGACAGGATGTCACACAGCAGTAGGCTGCATGGTATATGTACATTTGTCTATAAGGATGATGATGGTGTTGTATAGGTGTGACATCTTCCTCTGTGTTAAAACAAGTCAACTGTTCCTTCAAAAGTCACTTTTTCAATGTAAATTGTGTTTTCAATTTCTCTGCAGAATGCACTGTTTGTGGTTCAGTTTACCTTTTGCAGTGCTGTCATCCTTAGGGAGTTAGCCCGTGACTGTGTCTTGTTGAATAATAGTGATCAATATGCCATTTCTGCAACTAATGTCTTTTGCCGTCAATTATGTCTGCTGTCTCTCTCCATGGTCCCGGTGTACTGATCTTGTAATACAGTCGTCAAAAGACACAGACAGTTTAGTCTCATTTAAAATGAGAACTTGGAGCCATGAAACCCACCCACACTGTCAAGTTTTATTGTCAGTATAGTCATCTGTGTATCCGGCTCATATTATACCGATAAAGTCAGTTCAAAACATAGCCAGGGCACTGGAAGGAAACATTTTCAAGACATGTTTTTATTTCCATGCATCTACATCAAGCATACATTCAATAGGAATTGTTACTTTGGCAAAAATCTCAGGACATCTTAGAGGAATACGTTTGAGAAATTTGCTTTTTCGTTTTCTTGCAGAGAGTAAGTTGTCCAACTTGTAGAAATGTCTACCAACAGTTCCAAAGGTCACTGTTTAATCTGTACAAAAACTGAAAAGAAAATTGATATTTTGTGGTTTCACTAGGGTGGTTATATGTGAAACTGTAACCTATTTCCCATAATACAACAAACAACATATTTAGTTGGACCTGCCCTAAATCATAAATACTTACACTTATCAAACTCTACAACTCCAATTTGTACCGTAGCTTTTCTGTTATAAATTTGTAGTCTCCAAGTCCAGGCTGAGATAAGCAAGATGACATCACCATGATGTTAGATTTCACAAAAGTCCTACAGAGCCCGTTTTCACAAGCTGAGTGGTAGCATACTACCCATGCCGAGTAAACGAGCGCCCCTTTAACTAATTTTGGCAACTGTACATTAAAGTCAGGCGGAATTAGCCGCAATCTGTACTTAAACAACTTTGTAACGTAATGGTTGATCACAAGGTATGCATCTGGGTCCCATTATGTGCCTGTAATGGTACTTCTGTGTCTCTATTTTTTGACTGTGTATTTAGGTTGCAGCTGTTTCCCTTGCCCATTTGACATAGAGACTGACATGCTGGTATGGTAAAAGCAAAGATATTAACATTAATATTATATGATATATATATATATATATATATATATAGTATACTGGACATCAAAGAATTTCCTCAACCGCTCAGATTTCACCCAGCTAGTAGCAGGTTGGCCTAGGATGTGATCCCTAACTGGCAACTATGATCGGATCAATAAATATATAATATATATAATATATATATAATTATATATATATATATATACACTCCTTCTGGTATAGCAGAGCACAATCCATTATTTAGTCTTAATCTCCACACTTGACAATGGTCATAGTAATATTAATTCTGTCTTTGTCCTGAGTGTGTGGAGTGGCATAATGGATGTTAGATCAGATCTCTGGGCTGTATTAATAATGGATGAGATGATGGTAGGTGTCCTGGTTATTTTAAGCGCTAAGCACCAGGGGACCATCAATTATGAATACCTGCATATGTGATAATCATCTAGATTCAAGACTGAGGCCAGATCAGGTGAGTTAGGAAGCAACTACACACACACACACACACACACACACACACACACACACACACACACACACTGCAGGCGTGTCTGGCTCTCAGCTATACCTTAGTAAACAAAGTGGAGGCCAAGCAGTAGAGCAGTAAAGACAGCCCCTGCAGTTTTAATAATCACTTCCAACTGCGGAAAATGCTTGCATAGAGGTTTTTATACCTCTTTCTGCCCCGCTGAATAAGTGTCTTTACTCATTTCTACACACACAAAAATGTATACAAACAAACTTGTCCTTGTCTGTCTACTTTTTTCTTCTGCATCTCTAGCTGTGAGACTCAGAAACACGATCCCCGTAATCCTGCAACCTTAATACTACCTCCCATTTATCGTTGGTTCTGACCTGCAGTTCAAACTGTGGATTTCCACTTAAGAGTGAACTCTACTTTAGAGGATTTGGTCTGATTAGAGCATAAAAAGCTGGCAGCGATAATCTGCAGATTTGCAGATGCTTTAGCAGTGCTGACCTATAAATGTGTCATGATACAGGACCTTTGATGAAGCATTTGGTCATTTGCTGGTTTTATGCTGTCAGAAGTTGCTGCTCCTGATAGCTGAGGCTACAGCTTTTCTGGCCATGTGGTTTCCATGTCTTCTTTATTTAGGCTACCTCATACTCGGTTGACCACCCTTGCGCTGGCGTAAACAGCCGCTGTCTTTTTGCTTTCATGGCCAGTCTGGCATGTGTGTCCTGAGACAGTCGTAGACTGTCATTTACCTTCCTTAGAGCCTTAATTTGACAGAAAACAACAAGATTCAGCATCACCGCAATACAAAATTCCTACTTCATGACATGATTTTGGCATGTTGCTAGTTTCCACCACAATCGGCAGGCAAGGCTGTGATCATTCTCACAAATGAAAAAAAAATCTGCTCTTGTTTGAGTGCCACCTCATTTTTATTGGATAGTTGCTGCATGTTTGTTTCTGTTACATAGCCTTCAGTGTTGATTCAAGAGAGCGTGTAAGGGAGATTTCAAATTATTGCAACATCTTTAGTGTTTTGAGGACTTTTTGTTTTGTTGACTATTGTAAGAATCCGCCTAGCAGACAGTAACATTACATTTCAAGTTAAGCAGACAGTTTCACAAACTACCACAATTCCAACAGATCTTTGTGAATTGTCGTCGCATTACTGTGAAAGAATGTTTAACATTTGCCCCAATGGTTAAATGAAAAGTGTTGGCTAAAGACGAGGCTGCTAAATCCTATTCCTAAAGTACTTTGAAATCACTCAAGATACATTAGAGATGCGAACTGCATCAGTATTGTGTATGATTGTTATCATTTATTGTAACAACCCTGTGTCAGCCAGTGCCTACTCTTGGGTATAATGTTTTAATTTAGATTACTTTTCTGACATTAAACAGAGCCACCCATTGTTGTAAGACCTTGCTCAGATTGCATAATGCATGCAATTTCCACTTTGTAATCATGAGCACTTTGAGATAAATGAAAACAAAAAGGTTTAGCAGACCATGGAAGTGTTTGCAAATGATTGCATAAGGTCTTTTGATGTTTTAGTGCTTTTAATTGTTGTAGTGGAGCACCAAGAAAGCAATTCTATTTGTTGATTATGTATTGAACATCAATAAAGTTGGGAAACAGATAAAAAAACAAGGTCCAAATTAAAACAGAGGCAGGGATATACTGACTTTTAGTCCCAGTACCAAGTTCCAAAAACACTGGAAGCTATTTTCCATAATGCAACCAATTGCATATTTGGTTAGAGCTGCCCTGCCTGGTAAATGTCCACTTATTTCAAACGTTCACACCTCCAGTTTGTTACACATATGTAGTCTCCCCAAGCTGAAATAACACTGATGACATCATCCAATGACTATGACATCCTCAGGCTTGACAAAGCCCAACCAGAACTACTATGGAGGACTGTTTTCATGGCTGAGGAGTACTGACCATGGCAAATAAACTGGTTTTTATGTTCAATTTATCTTTAATTGGTGGAGTGCCCCTTTAACTTTCTGTCTTTAATATACCCAAAACAGTTAGTTACTATTTCAATGAGAAGTACAGCTCGCCTTTTCTGCAATAATTGGGCAGTGACCATAAAAAATTCATCTGACCCAGTTGACACAATTGCACACCCAGTTCTCTGAATAAAAATAGCCATTTCACTTTAGTGTGGAAGTCATTCACAATCCTGTAGGCTGCCTGAAAACCCTTCCATATGAAAGTTTGTCTAAGATAGGTAAAATAAAAGTGCATTAACCAGCGGCCGAGTTGGCTGAATATATATATATATACAGTGTGTGTGTGTGTGTGTGTGTGCATATATATATATATATATATATATATATATATATATATATATATAGGGAGAGAGAGAATATTTAGCTCATGACTAGTTTGCTAGTCATGAAGAGTAGGCTATTGAACAAAGACACAATCCATTTTTCTTTTATACATTGTGCCCTTGAGGTTTCTGTTCTATTTTGGCAGATTACCTGCAAGCATGATACACTCAAACGCAAATCACATGAGTACAACCCAGATTTGACAGAGACATTCTTTTCTGTTAGCCTGAATTTAGGTCCCTGATGATTTTATTGGCACATTTGCCTGAGATGAAGAGAACCCGTTACAACTTGCACTATATACACTAAAAGTTTAATGGAAACATAATCAACTCTCCCTGTTGTGGACAAGGGCTCATGCAATTTAAGATTGTTTATAATGTCCATTTAACAAAAGACAAATTATCCAGTATAAATCCAAATGGAGGATGTAATGAAATCAATTTCTCCTGTTTTCAATTCGCCCACTTCTTTGCTTTATAGCCAAATCCCAGCAAAATGAATGACATTCACATCAGCCTCAGCTGTAAAGTGTTAAGTTCAAATTAGCAAATGTTAGCATGCTAACATGCTAAACTAAGTTGGTGAACAAGGTAACCACTATACCTGCTAAACATCAACATTCGAGCATTGTCATTGTGAGCATGTTGGCATGTTGATGTAAGCATTTAGCTGAAAGCACCACTGTGTCGAAGTACAGCTTCACAAAGCTGCTAGCATGACTGTTTAGTCTTCTTCCATGGTCATTAGGATTAAAAAAACAAACTTGTTATGCTCTGTAATCACACTGGACATGAATTCCCTCTATCTGCATTCCCGTGACTGATCATACATGCATAAAAAAAAAACGTGGATTGAGTCATGTGGCTGTGGAGGGATTGGTTTTGAAAAGATGAGGTGAGTCATCGGGCTTCAGTGTTGTTGCAGTGTTGGGAGCAGTCTATGGGAGGCAGCGGTGATCCACATCTTCTACCTCTGTTATACTGTTAAATGACCATGCTGTAGTACAATGATTTGTGCTTTCTTTGAGCAGTGGAAAAGAAGCTCTTGTGCGTGTCTTTATTGTTGTGTCAGATTTCAGCTATGGCATGGGACTTTGACATTCCTTAGTCATGAAAATAAGGGTTTCATTTAGTAATTCACCCTTTAAATCTTTCTAGGTTTAATTTTTTTGCTGGTTCATGCTGCCTGTGCAATGAAGCTGTGTATTGGCATGAGTGATGCCTGTCCACCAAAAATACCCCTCATTCATTTCTCTCTGCTTTAAGAATCATTCATATTTTCTCTAAAATAACAGTGTCTTGTTGCCAGGAGACCAACCTTTAATTCTGTGTGTTAAGGGTTCACTGCATTGAAAAGCTGATAAAAAAACACCACATTTTGGTCTAAAACTGCAAATACAAAAACCATAAAGCTTATTAAGAAAATTTATGATCAAGGAAGTATGTAGTAGACTGTTTTGTGGATTAGAAGATGAGCATCTGAGAAGAGCATTATGTTTGCTTTGCTGACTGAGGGGGATTCCATCTTTTCCACTGCACCCTGTTTACAACTGATTAATGTCTTTTGTGGGTTCTGATGAAAACATTTTGTTTGTCTGGTGCAATCTGTGGTTTCCCTAGTTTGCAGATGTCTATGTGAAAAGGTTATTGGGTGCACTGTGGGGTGCAGTGTCGGGTGTGGTCTTGACCAACTGCCATGCTTTGCGTGTTTGAAAGCCATGATGTCTCTCTCTTTCTCATGGTTGGGCCAAATTCTCTGCACGTGCAAAGCAGAGAAAGTGGAGGTAACCTTGCTGCTTATGACCTCATAAGGGGCAAGATTCCAGATTGCCATATCTGAGCTTTAATTTTCAGTTTACAGCTATTGCCATTTCTAGCCACTGGGGGACCATAGACAGGCTGGGGGAACGCATGTTAATGTTAAAAAAAATCACTCATTAAGTGACATTTTCATGCCATGAGGCCTTTAACTTTTTCAGTATTTCACCAGTTTAAAATGTTTCCATGTAACTTATTCTAGTTGTCTTGTATGGCCACCATAATAGTTGTCTCTCCATTATCCATTATTCCAAATACAACTTTTACTTTGCGCTCTCTCTTGCTTTTTTCCCTTCTTACCCATTTTGCTTCATCATCCATATGAAAGTAGGTGAGTGTGTCATCCGCTGATGAAAAATTCACACTAGCCACAGAGAGATGCTGAAGAAAATACAGCAAATTGTTTGCATGTGAATTTAAATTAGCCCCACATAAAAAAGCTTGTATCCTTCAGCTTACGCCCTTGCTTCTGAAGAGAGCATGTAAGGATGATGTTATGTTTATAAGATTTACAGTGTTGCCAGGTTTGTCCTGGTTGTCCTATGACGCATCATGCTTGATGGATCAGTCCGACCAAGTGTTAATGGCTGTGGGCCTGGCAAAGCGGGTCAAGAGACATTAACTCACTCCTTTTTATGTCTTGGAGCACATGTAAATGACATCAGAACGATGACTGCATCCCTTGTGATTCCATAGTTAGTGGGAGAAAGAGGAAGGAGGGCAAGAAGCAGAGAAAAAGACTAAAACATTGTCTGCAGCAGCCAGTTTGTGTGTGTGTGGGTGAGTTTGTGTGTGTGTGTGTGTGTGTTTTTGTGTGTGTGTGTCCATCTTTGTTGGTAACAGTCTGCTTTTACTGTTAACAGAGCATGCCGAGTCAGAGAAATGACTAAGCTGAGAGAGAGAGAGAGAGAGAGAAAGAGAGCGAGAGAGAGACGGGAGGAGAAAAGAAGTGAAAATTATAGGCACGTGCATGATGGAGAAAGATGGCAAGGTTGAGAAAGGAGGGAGAGAAAGCAAATCAGTGAAGGAGAGTGAATGAGAGGGAGAGAGCAAAGTGAGAGTGTCTGAGCATCCTCATCCCCAAGTAGAAGAAGGAAGGAAGGAAGAGGAGTCAGAGAGTCAACGCCCTGCTCCGACTGAATGAGCAGCTTCTTTCCTCCGCGCACTCATCCCTCCATCCCTGCTGAGCCGTACACAGGAGGATACAACTCAGCGTCTCAGCACTTGGGCTGCAATTTGCTATCAGAGATAGTGGTTGTGTTTCAAGGGGAATGATTGGAAATCGTTCTCGGCTGTGGGAGAGAAAACGGTTACCTGAGTGACTTTTAAGTACACCTGTAAGAAGATTTTTGTTCTACATGTGGAAGAAGACAAGGTTGAGAGATCAAATTGGGACTGCTGCATTTACCTGGAATATAAGGCAAAGAGTTTAGAAATTGGGATCCAACAGTGAGATCTCTTTTCTCCTGCATGGTGGTGGTGAGTGTGTGGTGGCACCATGGGATGCACCACCAGCGTGGTTCTGTTGGAGGGGCTGCGCTCCATCCTTGAGAGGAACTGTGGCTACATCAAGGGGGCATCGGAGCTGGGGGCTCTGGAAGAGGAAGAGGAATCACTGAGTCTGAGGGGATCTCAACACTGGATTCCCACCACTGCCTTGGTAAACCCACTTTCAAATGTTGCTTTGCCGTTGTGTATGTGAATAATTTCAAATTATTTTCCAGTCTTTTCCAACAAGTGTTGTGTTTTTAAATAAACTGCAGCCTGCATGTAGAGAAGACTTCTTTTTCCGGTTTCATTTGCAAACAATTACTGAGAACCAGTGACTCCACTAGCTATAGTTTTTTCCCCTCACGTATACTGTACATATAACACCATGTCTTCTTGAGGTAAACAATGAATAATTTACAGATAGAGCGCAGATTCGTTGGATTAAACACGAGTTACTGCACGGATCAGCAGAATTTTGGCTAATAATCTTCTTAATAGACTCCCCCGAGGAACTAGATTTAGTAGTTAAGTATATCTTTCAGTGCCCCCAATCACACAATTACTGGTGCAGCACATCAAAAGCTTAACATCTGGCTGCAAAGGGAAATGTAAGATAAGTCTTAGGATTTGCACAAGTTTGCCTGTACTGAGCAAGAAAAGTAAAATCCAGGTCTTGATTCATTTTTCCTCGGTCTGTAGCCATGTTGTCTTCTAGTTGGATTTATGCACTGCTACATTAAGCTACTTCCCTCAAGTTAGCTCCATTAGCCCACAGCCTGCCCTGTGTTAAATCAGAGAGATTTAATGGACAATCAATAGCGAGGGATTTAAACAGGATTGCTTGTGCACACTAAGTCTAGGACATTCACTATAAACCATTATCATTTTTGGATGCAGATTTCCTTTACAATCATAAAGCTGTGGTTGGCATCCCATAACCCTTCCTTTACAACAGTAATTGCATCAGTTGCAGCGGAATATCATTCCATCGATATCCAAATCTCAGCTGGGGAACAAGGAAGCGTCTAGAATGGAGCCTTGGGCTCAAACCAGATTCGGACATTTTTAGCTGCCTTAAGAATTCAAATACTGTATAAATCAAAGTATGTGGACCAAATCTAAAATATAGTGTTTCCGTTCATCCTTTATCTAACTTGAATACAAATATTCTTGTTTCCCTCTGACTTTGACCTCTCCAAGCCAGTAGAGGCTTAACCTACCTGTTGCAATGTGAAAACACAGCTAAGCTACAGTAGCTTCCTGTTGTGTCATGTACCTGTACAGAGAGGTAAATTTCAGCATAGATCTGTTTAATTTTATAAGTCCAGGTCACCAGTCACGTATAGCACTTCAATTTTGTTTTTCTGAACAGTATTTTGATTATTTACTGACTAGTTTTACTAATGAATATTGTATACTGGAATGTACATAAACAATTTCGGAAGTACTGCTACCAGCTTCTAGCATTCCGGTCCAGTGCAGGCTATGGATTATGCCTTTTTTTAAACAGACAGGGCACTGAATGAATCTACATTTTGTTCCTACATGTATGGACTAATCCCATGCAGGGACTTTCTTCACTTCAGTTGATGTTGCTGTATAGCACTGAGCCGAGCTCTCAGCACCTCTGAGAGCTCTGACATCATAGCGACTTAGGGAACTCCCCTCTCTCGTATCATATTTAACATGTCCCACATGTTTTTCCCTGAACTACCTGGAGCCACACAATAATCAGATGAGTGAGCTAACTTGCATGTGCTAACTAAATGTGTTGTGTGTGTCATGGTCAGTCAGAAGGAGAAGTTTGACTTTTCAGGCAACACCCTCACATTTTCTCTCTCCGGGGTACCTGTAGCTCCCAAACATTACGTCAACCTGCTCTTGTGCAATTCTCCACAGACTTGTGTGACGCTCTACGTGTATGTATGTGTGTGTGTGTGTGTGTGTGTGTGTTCACATGTCCCATGGAGGGCTCCCATGTCCTAATGGGTTCAAGCTGTGTAAAAACAAATGGACGTCATTTTTCTGCTTCACTCTCTCTCTTTTTCTCAATCTCTTCCTCCCTCTCTCTCTCTCTCTCTTTGACGTTTTTATACGTCAAGCTTTAATCCAGATGGTCTAGTAAACTAATTTGCACTCCCATCATACAAGGATTCAGACACAAACTCACACACCCTCGTGGTATTGCTGGCATAGGACCAGCGATAGCTCCAGGAAGCGTGATGGCATGAGAGATGTGGGTGAATGAAACGGGATGACCTCAGTGCAGCCAGAGCCTTTGACAAGAGGCTGATTATCACGCTGAGCTGGTGACGCTGTCACTGAGGCCTCCGCAGGACGATGGGGACGCAGTACAGTCAGCAGTCCTTTACACACTGAGGCCAGAGGAAAGTCAAGTCAGAAACCTGCATTAGATTTGATTTAAATACTTCACCTCAAAATATCCTTTAAAACAAATGACTCTCCCCATTTAGTTTAATCTCACAGCCTTTTACTGTTCCTGTTTTTAGGTTATTAACTGAGCAATCTTATTTACATTGTTTTTGTTTATTTATTTAATGGCTTGGTGGGCTCTTGAGCTACACACTTACTGTATGTCCTCCTACAATTTGTGTTAGTTGTTACTATCGCTGTGGTAGCTATCCACACTTGCATAAGTTATGGTACTGATGCTGCTCTTTTCATGATGGTTATTTCTGTTTCTTTCCATCTCACCTCACCCCATGGGTGCCCTGTTGGTAAAGTTGAACCCCCTTATTATTTAGCATGTGTGCAGTTTCCTGTATTTTTAAATAAGTTATTTCTCTGAATGGCATATATAAGCAAGTCTCTTTGAAGCAAGTACAGTTAAAACACGTTTTGCAAATTATGCACAGTGACTCACACATCAGAGAACGGTGCTGTCCAAAAAGTGAAAGACACACATACACACACACCCACCCTTACCTGCCTTTATGCTACATTTTGTAAGCAGTGATGGTGCTGAAACTGCACCAGAGAGACAACAGCCTTTGAAGTCATCCTGACCCGTGGCATGTCATCGCCTCGCTCTGACATCCCACCTCTCCCCCTCTCATTTTGCGTGCCAAAGAGACAGAAAGATGTAGTGGCTTGTATACAGTAGTGTAGTCTTGGAGTTGTGTGTAACGAAGCATACAAGAGAAAAAACACCCTCAGGATTTGCATACATTTACCCACAGTAATTCCTCATTGAAAACTATAAATGTCATCATTCTGAAACACTCTCTGATAGAAAACAGCTATGCCGAGGCGCCTCCTTTACTCAAAGATTAAAGGAGAATGATTCTCCTCGGAGAGAAAGCTGACTGCATGGAGAAACAAGGGGCAACTCAAACTGTTCCTGAAGCAGCAGGAGAGTGTTTGTGTTGCATCTAAGAGCCGGATAAGGGGGAAGAGTGTTTTAACTAACCCTGCTGTGAGTGCCCACTGCAGCGGATACGGCGTAGCAACAGTTCAAAGCAGAGCTGTATATCAATGGGGAGTAGAACTTTATCAACACAGATAAAATGCTGTTACTGTGGCTTGGGATAGTTATTTTTAGTCATTTCAACTGTAAAGCAGTACCATCCATCTGACAATCAAAACTGACGTTAGAGAATAACCTAGCTGCCATTTGTTACCTCCAGTACACTATGTAAGAGAGTATGCGGTACTTATTTCAGTATAATTACACAACAATCACCACATTAGCTACTAGTTGTTTGTTTGGGAATT
>NC_045756.1:2324288-2329175 GCF_008692095.1 Etheostoma spectabile
ACCATTTGACGGTTGTAGTGAAGTAGTAAACATTTTCTTCAGTGAAAATTGATGTAGTTTGATCAATGCAGAATTTTTTCAGGGACGATGCCAATATTGATATTTGAGGGTTTAAAACATCTGATAATGATGCATCATTCACATCACATCATCATTAAATTAGATTTTTTGAATGTAACTAAGACATCTGCTGGGGGACTTGGACAGTTTATAGCTGAACAAAATGAACTTTATTATCTGATAGACAAACTATAAAAAGGTAACACTATTTCAAAACATAATTTTATCATTTCTTTACTTCAACTTTCTTGTAATTTATTGGCTGACACCAATATTTTGTACTCATTTGCAACTATAAAGCTAGCTTTCTCATACCCGGAATACTATACTCTTAGAAGGGAACTCCCAAGTTTTTTCCCATATGCAAAATGTGTTTCCACTTTGCATATGTGAAAAATGTTTAGTTTGTCCAGGGGGAACTGTGTCCAATTTGATAAATGTCCCCAAGCGATGTCACTTGGGTCACTGTTGTTTTTTTGTTGTTTTTTTGGGTCAGTGTTGTTTGAAAATGAACTGGGAGTGTGAAGTTGGAAAGAAATGAGCTCACCCGACCTCTGTACCTCCTCATCTCTGCTTGAGGCTGGAAGCTCCAGGCTACATGGTCCAATGGTGCAACGGTGGTATGCTAAATCTGTGGAGGGCTCTTTTAAAGCAGCAGGCCATCTTCCGGACAGCTACCGTATACTGAGTAATGGCACTTTGGTTGCCATTTTATTATTGAGTATTACTATTACTTATCTTCTCTTGTACCTACTGGTAGGTAACCAGTAAGTATTTCATTGGTACCTTAATGTACAAAATACTTTTATTGTAATATATTTTTATCATCTCCTCTTTTCTTCTACCATTTCTGACGCTTTGTATTTTAAACACAAACACACACACTAGGTAGGTGGAGGAGGCACATAACAACATGATCTCTGGGCCTCTTTTAAGTTTTTAATGCGGGAGTGGTCCATTTCTTCTCCCCTCCTTTTCACAGAATTCACATACTGTACATACAAACACACTCATATTCACACACACCCTCACAGCTGCACAGCTGTGAGAGTGGGAGGGGCCCTATATCCTTCTGATGAGAGACAGAGCTGGAGAGAGGGAGAGGGAGGCTGGGTTATTGTGACTGAGTACAGAGGGAATCTCACTGGACGTCGGCAAAGCTCTCCCAACATTCACACACAGCAGGCAACTTTGTGCCATGGCAGTGTGTGTGCAGTGAGTCTCACACCTGTTTACAGGCAGGCAGGATTGACCACCATGCAGGGCCGGGCTGGCAAAGCCCCCAAAAGGGAGATGGTGATAGAATCTCCACAGCAGTACAAGAGCCTGGCTGAAATTGAGGCAGAGGTGGAGACTGGTGGGTCACAGGTGGCAGCGGTAAGTGTGCGCTGTGCCCTCTTCTACATAGAAGTCAAGTCTCATTTTTATAGAATCCTCTCTAGTTCTGGTAGTTGGAAATGGAACCGATGTTATCTGATTGTTTCAACAAGTTTCCTATCTCTTAGATTCCTTTTCAAGAGCAACTTTGAAGTTTTTTTTTGCAAGGGTTAGACGGAAATGGGAAATAGCAGCTTCAGGGTACACCTCTCTAGGGGGTTGAATGTTGATCTTTTTTTAGGAAATGGAGCACTTGTGGCTCTTTCTGTTCATTAACTGTTTCTGTGCACCAGAGTCAGGCAGATTGACAAATTGGCTGCAAAATTGGTGCAATGATAAATATATAAAAATATACTGTAGATGTAGATATTTTTTTGTAGTTGGACTTATAATACCTAACAATTTGCCACTTTACTACTATTTTTCTAAATGCAAAGTTTGTCATGTTATTGCAAAACTTTGGAAAAGTAAGATTATTTTTTTCATCGGTAATTGAAGATTATAAATTTTAGTTCACTTGTAAGGTAAGAGTATTATTAAATGGACAGTATTTGAGTTTATGGAGCCTAATAAAAGCCCTTTTTCCACCTTTAAGTTAAACTTGATCTCACAACTGTGTCTCTAATGTATTGATGTGAGATAATTACTGGCAGGTCACAGTTCACAGCTGTTTGTTGTTATCTTCTGTCTGAATGGCAATTATCCAGATGGAAATCAGGACCGTCGATTTTTGGCTTATCGGATGATTTTTTTACTTCCAAAGCTCAGAGATACGGAGGGATATTTTATTACATCATCAGGGGGATTGGTTGGACGTATCAAAATGTAAATCTGTGGTCAGTTTGTTATGTGTTCATTGGACCCAGACCAAGAGGCTAATCCAAATGTAATTGATCAAAGCCTTGCTTTGCGGCTACGTTCCAACCGGAGAAAGTTTAGAAATGCACAGAACGATGCTAACTTTTGTTCATATTTTGTCTAGTAGCTGATTTTTCTGTTTATATGTTTATTTGTCAGTAAAGGGAACTTTGCACTTGAGATGTAACTGATGCATATTAACTATCTGTAATGTAATCAGTCATTTTTGAGATTCTTGGGTTGGTTGGTCAGTCAACTACTTTGGTCCACTGATAATATAAAATATTCTAAAAACTGTTGGATGGATTGCCATTAAATGTGGTACAAACATGTCTAATCAGGATGAATCGTAATAACTTTGGTTATCCCTCCCCTTTTTATCCACCATCAGGTCAAAATGCTAAACTGTCCATTTTTTGTGTTTAGGGCTTTTTAATACATGTAAACATTGCTTAAACTAGCTAAGATTGTAAACTTTATACCTGCTAAACTTTAGCATGTTAGCATTGTCATTGTGGGCTTGTTAGCGTTTGGCTTATAGTACAAACTGCAGCCTCACAGAGCAGTATTGTATACTCATTTCCATTCATAAGTCTAATTTAAATGATGGATGAAAGGAAATAATGAAGTTTGCTGAGTTCATCTTTTGTCTCACAACTTCATGCACAGTGTCCTGATATGCAAGCACAACCACATGTGTGTGTCGTATGCAAGGTTCTAATATCACAGTCAGGCTGGTTGAGGGAAGACATGCTGGAAGACTCCCTTAGATTTCTTTTCTGTGGAATGTTAAAGCTGACGTCTGCGGCGCTGGGGGAGTTTAATCTCTGCTAGATCATGAACTATGCTACACTATCTTACCTACTGCCAAACACCAATGCTTACAAAGCCATCTCTGTTATAATGCAGCATAATGATTTACTGAAGAATCCTGTTTGGACTGTACATAGGATGAATATTCCTGAGTGATTAGTAGAGCTGCAATGACCACTATTTACTTCTCTGGTTCAGGTTTTGAACGTGAGCTCATGACACAGTGACTGGTACAATAGCACACACACAGACTCTCGCTCATCCATCCATCCCTCGCTTCTCTCATCTAGCATGTCCTCTTCTGTTAACCCACATTCATTTCTGTCTCTGTGCCAATTCCTGCTGCTGTATCTGTCTGTACTCTGTGAAAAGACAATAGCAGCTTGTTGTCCAGTGTCAATACCCCAGATTTGTAACTCATCCCATACACAGATATCCTTATTAATTGTACTACTATTGGTCAACAAATGATGAAAATTTACTAAAAGGCCACACATATTTATATGGAACAAAACAGGTAGTCTGTCTTGCCACATGTTGCCACTTGCTAATCCAGTGTTGTAATCTACTTTTTTAGATAAAGCCGAAGATCATAGAGCCTCTGGACTATGAGAATGTGCTTCTACAGAGGAAGACCCAGATCATCAGTGATGTTCTGCGGGACATGCTGCAGTTCCCCACGGACGACTTCCAGGTAGGACGTGGAGAAAGTTTTTTTTTTAGGCCTGTTGGTACACTGTTATTTAGCTTTTCCCCTCTTATAGTTCAGACTCAGTTGCAGAGCAATGCATCTGGTATTAATTAAAGGCTGGCCACGATAATGCAGAAGTTTGAAACCAGGGTTTACCTGTAGACAAAAATGCCACTCACAATAATACTCTTTGTGGTTTTCTAAGAGCTTGCCATCCACACTGAAATGTGTGTGTTCAACAAAACAAAATCAACATCGGTTTTCAGTTTCAAAGGGGACGTATTATGGCCATTTTCTAGTTCATACTTGTATTTTGGTTTTCTGAAAATGGTTAAATGAAGCTGTGCTTAGGAATACAGGTGCACTGTGTATGTATTTTTAGATTCATGATTTGAGTTAGTCAAACACTTGTTAAAGGGCTGCAGCATCGTAATGGTCCATGAAGAGATCCATGAAGCAAGATTTGTTACCAGGGGAGACAAATAAATATGATGTGAGGACAAGGGTCATGTGACGGACAGAGGTAGCTAAAGGCCCCAAATGGAAGTTGCTCAGTGTGGATATGTCAGATTATAGTTGGGTGAAGCAAGATCTTGCAATTAGGGAGGTTGGCCCAGTTAGGTCAACTGATTCACACATCGCTGAAGTCTTTTAATGGCTACCTTGATGTTTAAATTTGTCTTCACTTTTTAGGAAATCAGTTCCTACACAGCTAGTTACGATGATATGAGTAAATTAAACCCGTGTGTTGAATCTGCTATAAATTTGGCTTCTACACGTACCGTGTGTAATCATGGGCTTGCGCTCTTATAAACATTTACACGCTACATAGATCTGCTGCTTGTGTTCAAAGAAGCTCACAGACTGTGTCAACATTACATCACCGCAGTGCTGAGATGGATCTCAGCGGGGTCCACTCCCAGTTTGAGAGAGAAAGAGAAAACAGGGACAGACTCATGCTGAAATGTTTGACATTCCTCATGTCTCCTAAAAATGTGCGAGTAATCAGATTTTAAAAGATAGGTCTGGTCATTTTAATATTTTTGGCATTGTCAACAAATCCTATATGCAGAGCCCGGCCAATGTAT
>NC_045756.1:2329185-2333748 GCF_008692095.1 Etheostoma spectabile
AACAAGAATGTTTTATTCATAAAAAGCTCCATTGTTGTCAAAAAATATTAAAAACATCAATGAGCCACACTGTTGCACTGGGTGACATGTTACTTGACTACCATGAACACAGACACTGTAATTTATTTTGACTCATCCCACATATACCTTCCCGCTGCCCCAAATACTCACTAGAGTGGATTAATCCACTGCTGAAAAAAATACCCAACAATGAAAGTCAGTTTCATTGTATTTATATTGTCAAATCATAACAGAAGTTTTCTGTGAGGAAAATGGTGAGGAAAAACTTCCTTTTAACAGGCAGACACTGGGCGGCCTTTTTCCTTTGGCAAATACACTATTTTCTCCTGTTTGAGTAACTTTTGCTAAAACCTAAAGTGGCCATCTGTTTTATGAGATTAATAAGCTTTTTATAAAGATTAAACTATGTATTTGTGACCAGTTTTCAAAGATCCTCCCAAATTCTCTGTCCAATTTGTCCAACAATACTTATAATAGTTAAATTAAGGCAACAAAACGAGATACTTGAATCCATACACTTGTGGAGTTTAGAACATTAACAGAGTATATATTGGGAAATCTTCCACATACATTCTGCTTCTGGACTATTTCACAATCAGTAAGTGGTTTTCATTAGAAGGCAGCAGAGCACAGCCATTGCTAACTGCCTGCCCCTCTGTGTGTGTGTGTGTGTGTGTGTGTGTGTGTGTGTGTGTGTGTGTGTGTGTGTGTGTGTGTGTGTGTGTGTGTGTGTGTGTGTGTGTGTGTGTGTGTGTGTGTGTGTGTGTGTGTGTGTGTGTGTGTGTGTGTGTGTGTGTGTGTGTGTGTGTGTGTTTATGGTCCGACCCAGTCTGTCCATCTGTCTAACCTGCCATATGTTTTACATCACTGGGCTTAGAGAGGAGAAGGCGGGAGCTAGCCAGACATTAGGGTCTAGCATGTACATGTGCTACACACACACACACACACACATATATATATATATATGGATACACAGTTGCAAACAGTAACTGGGTGGACAAGAGAGTGCCCTGATGTGGAAGGAGGTAAAGTGTTGAGTTATGCAGTAGATCAACCAGACCGTCTCCCCAAAAAACAGCCGCATTTGTTGTCTGAACAAACAGCTTATTACAACCTGTATTGTTTATTGTTAGGTGATGGTAGACTTTTATCCAGGAGACCCTTGTTTGTGTCTTGCATGGAATGAAAAGCCAACATCAACTTTTCTTAAATTGCGTACGTAGGTTAATTTACGTAATGTTAATTAATGTCACATACTCAATATACTTAACTTTGCAAATGTAGCTTAAGTTACAAAACAAACTTATTTTAACCCAAACCACAATCTTTTTTCCAAACCTAACCAAGTTCTTTTGTTGTCTAAACCTAACCAAAACTGCAACCCTTTTACAATGTTATTCACGTCTTCAAAACTGTGACCGTTTCAACGTGCATCTGTCGCTGTTACTCTCCAATTGTCATATATGCCATTTTGGAAATCATTGGCAAACAACATTTTCAGTCATTTAGTCATTTAGATATGAGGACGTGTTGGGATCAACTTCCCCTACATGTGTACTCATGTAGAACAGGAAGGATCCTTGGATGGATATTGGACAGAATGTGGTCAATAATTGAAGATTTAAATTCATAACGGAGTATAGTGGTCAAGTAAGACTGACATTTCTCTTTTTGTTGTCCAGAGTCTTCCGAGGTTTGGTCTGCCACATATGTACAGATAAAACACACTACAGTCACTTCCATCTTTCAAACTAGAAAGAGGTCCTCAGAACACTCACTTCTCCCCCCCGTGTCCAAGCACTTTGCCCAGATATCCATGCTAGAGAATTTAATTCCTGCCTGGCATCAGCCTATCTGCCCTGCACGCTCCCCAGGCCCAGTGCAAGCCATCAAAGCCCTGCTTTAATGACTGTGAAACAAATGCTTTTAATTGGCAGCCAGCAGTTCTTGCTAACAGGTGATTGACAGGGGTGTCCTTTGGTCAAAGTCTCCTGTGAGTGACTGGTCGAACAGGCAGGCTGTGTTTGTGTTGAATCATTCGTTTTTATACTGTGATATACTGCATTATGCTAATTGGTCATTCACCCAAAAATTAATATTCAGCCATTATCTACTCGCCTTTTAAATTTTATAATAACCAAGCACAGGCCCCTTAGCCTTCACTCACCCTGCTGACACTATTGAATTTAAAACAAAAGTTGGTCATTTTGGGAAATATTCCCTTTCTTGCCTAGAGTTTAATGCTGGCTCCTGCTTCATATTTATCAGGTAGACATGAGAGTGGTATTGATTGTATCATCTTTCTCACAGGAAGAAATCAAATAAAAGCATTTTCTGAATTTCCTTAACAAGGTCCTTTAAAAAAAAAAGTCTGTCTTATAGCTTATATATAGTCTTTTAGCTTTTGTAGGCGAACCCCTGCATTGCCAGCATGAAGGACCAATATTTTCTTCACTGCAAATGCTTTAACATAACTGGACTGAATAAACTAAGCTCAGTTTGGGCTTCTGACAAGTCTTTGATAGCTATTGCAAGAGTGAACTGGAGAAATGAGGGCAGTCTCAATAACTGTACATGCTTGCCAGTGTAAGAATATGAGTTTTATGACAAAATTAGGTCATTGTGCCACTGTTTCCTACTCATCTTTACGGGTTGAGTAGAAAAGCAGAACACTAAGTGGGAGCACAGCCCGAGGCGCCTTTTGCTCCTCAGCTATGGATCTTTGCTCTCCTTTCTCTGGCTGTATCTGTTTAGCAGGATGAAGAATTGGACTGGAATAATAAAGGCTGCAGAACATTCTTTGCAGTACTATTTTTTTTCTCTTTTTTTCTTATAGCAACTCAAAAGAACAAAAGTACCATCTACTATTATCTTTTTAACTTTGTTTGAAAGAATAGCTCATGATTGAGGATCAATAATATGATTTATTACCCTTAAATCTGAAAATGAGTGGAGTTGCAAAACCTGCATGCTCTGCTTAGAAAGCTAACTTCCTAGCTTCATAGTTATGAGACAGATATGAGAGGGGTACAGCTATGAGAGCGGGAATGATACACATATAATGCATTTCTTGGCAAGAATGCAAAGAGGCAGATTTCCCAAAATGTCAAATGGTTTTTCTAAATGAGACAATCTAATATAATTTGATTATCTGAATGAATGAGAAGGAATCAGAGAGGCAGTGTGTGGAGGAGGGAGACAGGTGTGGTGTGTTAACTGCCACAGCTGATTCTTGTTGGTCTAATTACATTGTCCCTACATGTTTAGTAGTATGTTGGATCTTCAGATGACTGGTGCACAACACCGGTTGAATTAAAGAAGTTGCAATGGGATTAAATATTAACTGACCAGTCATTTAACTACAGTAGTTAATACCAATAAGAGGCAGTAATGCAACATATGGGATGCCAACTGCTGTAAAACCCTTAAGAAGAAGAAGAAGACATTCACACACCACGGACAAAAGGAAGTTGCGCTGTGAGATATTGTTTAGTTGAACTGCGTAATGTGCAACTGGACTGTGCGTGCGAGAGAAGTAGTGCAACCGGAGACATACAGTCAGAAAGTGTGTGAATGTATTAAAGCTGAGCCTTTGTCCCGATTCGATTCTTTAACCATACATGGGTACATGGAATTAAACAAAAGTTGAATAATACACTTCCAGAGACAATATATTATTAGACATGTTTAAAAACTAATTGTTTTCCAACAAAGAATTTCATTTGTAAAGAAATGCATGCCTTTTTAGTTATTCTGCATTTTCTGCTTTCACTCTGTTTTTGCTGGAAACTGATATGTTTCTGTTGGTGGCTACCTATAAACTTTAAATAATAGGGTGAATCATTGGTAAAACAGTATATAAAATAAGTAAGTTAGTGAAAGTAAATAAATACAGAGGGAGGGAATCTAGGGGAAATAATCAATTTTAAAATTTATGTTGGAAATGTGTGAGTAGTTGTAAAATGAAGCAGGAAAGAGTTGACCATGTGAGTGAATTTGCTCTGTTGTATAAAAATACCAGCAGGATGGATCTGCTGTGCCAGTCTCTTCTATCAGTATGTTTTCATGCCTGCTTTCCCTTTCTCCCCTCAGATCTCCTGCCTGAGGCGCCAGGGCAGGACTCTGTTCTCCACCGTGCCAGAGACCGCAGAGAAAGAAGCTCAGTCGCTGTTTGTCCAAGAGGTAAAACTAATACATACCTGGACATAAGCCTTCTTTGTTCATTCTTTATTCCTTGGTCTTGGCCAAAGCCTCAACCTCTCTGCCCTCACCAAAGCCCTTGTCTATCCTTTTATTTGGAGCACAGCCATCTTTTCTCCAATTCCTCCCAAACACAGGTGCTTCCACCTGTCTAGTTTCAACTGGCTCCAGCACCCTAAAGACCCATCAGAAACTGGAGCTCTTCAGACATGTATCTAGACAACCGTTCACCCTGAATTGTGTATGGATGAAGCAGAGCTGATTACATTTCAAAGGATGCTAGTGTAAAAGAAAAGTGTTTGTTGACTGCTCCCGTGATTTACAGACGAGGGAAAACTGATA
>NC_045756.1:2333826-2334767 GCF_008692095.1 Etheostoma spectabile
CTTACGTGTCCTGACAGTGCAGAGGAACGGCTACAGATGGGGTCCACATTTCAGTTCACGTCATGCTGTTTCAGAGGAGCTGTGTGTTGGGAGAGTTTGGGTGCGGCCTGATAGAGCCTGATAAGGGATAGTCCCCCATGGCTGCAGCCAGAAATGACACCATAACTACATCTGGAATGGCTGTGAGACATTATACAGATGGGCTGTTCTCTGAATTTGTTTTTCTACTTTTTGGGGACTCCTTGCCTCCTGTCAACGTGTATTCTAGGAATTCACAGAACTGACCAAGTGATAACACTGGTGCTAGTTTTTGTTGTAGTTGTCAAATATTAAGGTGGCCTATTTCATTTTGACTAGCAAACTTCCAGGGACCTTTATTATCTTGAACAGACGATGACAAAAACAATCAATTGCATTGATTTGAAATGGATAATTATACAGAAAAGGCTCATCTGGATGGGATTGATTTCTGTGGAGGTGGTATTTTCAATAATACCTGCGTTGGTCAGGGATTTTTAATCCAGTCCGGAGTGCACATCTTCCACCTGCCTGCTACCCCAGTAATATTTACAACCCCTATGTGCACTGAGCTTCAGTGGGATGTGATGCATTTTAGGGGTTTTACCATAGTTGCATCTGCTAAAGCTCCTTCAAGTCTTAAAATCTGCCTTAAAAGCAACATTCCAAGATAATTCCAAAGAAATCCAAGGTTGTTTTAGTAACCAGAGTCTGTCCGTGTCTGGACCACGTATGGAAGGACTCGTCTTAATTTGCTCTTGTTGAAATGACCTCTTTTCACTTTCTGTCGCTGCAGTGTATCAAAACCTACAAGTCTGACTGGCATGTGGTCAATTACAAGTATGAGGAGTATTCAGGAGACTTCCGCCAGCTCCCAAAGTGAGTGTGTGTGTGTTTACACTTTTACTTACTCTGCTTTTAAA
>NC_045756.1:2334777-2362277 GCF_008692095.1 Etheostoma spectabile
CCCCCCCCCCCAAATTCAGTAAATCCTAAATTTAACAAATGAGTAACTTTGGATAATGGTGTCAATTTGACAGATGATTTTAATGTGTTAATTTGCTAAGCAAATTGTCATCTCTGTAGTTTTATATCCATGTACTGTTCAGATACTAGTCTGTTTTGTCCATTGCATAGTACACAATGCTGCTAAAGCCCTCCAAGAGATATTGTAAATGTTATTTTGTTCAGTGACACTGCCCTTTGTTTACAGCCCAGTGAATGTGTTACACAGATTTCCGTCTTTCTAGAGTTCTGGTTAACGGAAGCTCCAAGCTCTTCCACAACAATAGAAGGCTTCCTATGTTTTTCTACCGATGATAAGCAGAGCTATTCTGGGACTGCTGTTGATTGATATCATTAGAACTTAAGGGAAGTCCCACAATCCTTACAGTATGTGTCCTTGGTTGAGCCACTTCCCAGGAAGGACAGGAATGTGCTTTACAGATGTTGTGTGTCACGTTTAAAACATTGTAAACCTAGACAAGCCCTGGCCTTGACAAAACCTTTTATGCTAGTAGTTCCCCCGAGCAAGCTGGGTCTTGTAAAGTTCAAAGGGCAAACTGTCCGCCTGGGGTTTGAGCTGCACTTAGAGAAGCAGCTGCAGTATTTGGGCTACATCCTGTAAAGCTAAAAACATTTCCCCCAAACCCACATGATTGTTTCCCAAAATGAACTATAACATTAATATAATATTTCCTTTATTTGACAGTTACATTTACACCTACAAGGAATGGATCGTCTGCATTTATCCCATCCTAACTAATTAGGAGCAGTTTGCAGCCATGTCTTTATCTAAAAATCTCTTGTGCGTGTGTGTGTGCATTCCCATAGTTGTTTGTTTGATGTTTATATTCAGCCTGTTAGTGTGCAGTGCTTAAGTAAACTGAAGTGGAACTAAGTGAGCAAGATCTGTTATATTTTCCTTGTTCTTTCAGTAAGGTATTGAGACCTGAAAAACTGGCAGCTCACCTGTTTGAGGTGGATGAAGATGTAGAAAAAGATGAGGTGAGTCCACCAATCTCAAACTTTTTTCTCCTGTTTGTTTAGTGAACACTTCTGTCTCATAGTCTTCTCACAATTCCCTTCTGAAATAAATTCAACCTTTCTCTAGGCCTCAACAAACAGTTTGAACAGAAACTTGATTACAGGGGAATACTATAGAGCACAAACTATTGAATTTATTCCACAAAATTGTATTTACTTATTTAATTTCACTCCTTTACTACAAGGCTACCTTTGGATCTTTTGTTTAATGTTTGAGGCCCTCGCCATTTCCCAGAATAGCGGACATCTTCATGACATTAGTAGCATTTTAAGGGCAAATCTCCTCCCAATAATTACCTTACTACAGGCATTGATTTAATGGAACAACAGTGACCTTTAATGGACACACCGTCACAGCTGAAATCCCCTGTGATTTGAAAAGTGCGATGTTTATCTAATTGTTGCTTTTAATGAAGAGCATTCTTCTGAGCAGACCGTCAATGTGGCCAGTCAGCAGATTTTCAACCTTACAGTGTGCAATTACATGAATGTGAGAGCATGTGTGTTTATCCATTAATGGCAAAAAGGGAGACACGTACAGAAATACATTTGTTGTATGTAATTCTCATCAGTGTTTTATTTAATTTAAGTGTCAAATACACATGCTAATGTGTGTTCTTTGCACCTCCTCTTGCAGGACACAGCCTCCCTCGGATCTCAGAAGGGAGGAGTGTCTAAACATGGCTGGCTGTACAAAGGCAACATGAACAGTGCGATCAGTGTTACTATGCGGGTGGGTAACAGCTTTACCCACTAAAGGCAGCACAGCCTTTCACAGCCCCTTCTAATATTGTTAGTAGTTACTGTAGCATTGTTGATATTGATCTACAGTAAATACATTTTTTAGGCAATGTGGTTAAAGGAGGAGTACTATTGAGCTTGGGAAAAGTTGTATATTGTTTTCTGTAGCTCCGGAAGAGTGTAAAAGAGGAAATCCATTAAATGCATTAACTTGACAGAATTATTGTCTTGAGAGCTCACAGAGCTCTGCGATGTTTACACCAAGGAGAATGGATTCATGCTCCTCTTGATCATCAATCAATCTACAGTATCCTCTCAATATATAAATAAAATTGTTTTTAATGGAAGACGGCTTTGCCCATTGTGTAATACTTGGTCTGCTAGTCTTTTTTTCTAAATCAGTCGTTTGGCATGCAGAAAACTAAGATCTATCATTTGTTCACTTTTGAACATATTGGATTAGTTGTTCAGGATACAATTTTTTTAGGTTCTAGCAAGTGTGTTGACAATATTTGTGAAAGTGTTTTCTCTTCCTAACTTTCAATGTTGGCTAAATACAAACCTTGAACTTTCTCCTGTCAATTTGTCTTTTTTCTCTCTGCACATATGGAAATAAAATTAGCCATTGCTTACGGTAGCCCATTGCTTGTCTACTTTTCATTTTACCCTTGAGCTTTCCCATGCCCCATCTCCACCCTCGGGGTATTTTTAAAGAAAAAGAGGCCATTTGGGATATTAACGTTCTCTATTTTCATCCTCTAGTCCTTCAAGAGGAGGTACTTCCATCTGGCCCAGCTGGGAGATGGATCCTACAACCTCAACTTCTACAAGGACGAGAACACCTCCAAAGAACCCAAAGGAACCATCTTCCTTGACTCGTGCATGGGAGTTGTTCAGGTAAACATTTGTATGCACTAGGGCTTTTAAAACCACCCCCCCCAGAATATAAATTTATAAAAAGTTGTGCATTCTCTTAAGCCTCTTGTAATAAAATGGACTGTATGAAATTAATTAGCATTTATGTTCTTTCAGAACAGCAAAGTGCGTCGGTTTGCCTTTGAGCTGAAGATGCAGGATAAGAGCACGTTCCTGCTGGCGGCAGAAAGCGAAGCAGAGATGGAGGAGTGGATCGGCACCCTCAACAAGATTCTCCACAGCAGCTTTGAACAGGCCATGCAGGAGAAGAGGAATGGAGACCTGCATGACGGTGATTTTGTGCTCTTTATTTTATTGCTTTGACACCTTCTGTTTTATCAGCTTAATTATTACTGCATATGCTTATTTGCCTGCTTTACAGGGTTTGTGTCTGCATTTGTCTCCATGTCTTTTGATGCTTTTTACTCTTGGCTTCTTTAGTTTGCCTGTAGCTGACGGAATAATGAATATAGAATAATAATCTGCAGGATGTTTCCTTATGATAAACAACTTTATCAATTATTTTTTTCTTATGTAATGTTTCCCCCCTCATAGAGAGGCAGAGACCAACACATCATTATGATTTTATATAATTGCATCAGCTAACAGCATTAACGTTGATCTTTCCAACAGATGAAGAGCATGGAAAAACAGACCTCTCCTCTGGAAGTTTTCAAGACAGCTTTCAGGTAGCCAATTTTTTTTCTATCAAATTACATGTTAAAACAATGCTCACCACCTCCATTTAACCACGCCGTGCTACGAATTTCTGAAGGTGCCACAATGATCCTCACTTGGAAGGAGTCTGAAATGTAACAGCTTTGAGTGGAATTGCCAAACAGCTGTATTTACTGCAACCAGGTTTCCTGTTGGTGCTAACCAAGCAAACATCTGGTAAAGTGTGTATGGCCTCCATATGCTGAGGCCAGATTCCAACACTGGTGCTAAACAGGAGTGGAACGTGGCAGTCTGAAAACAAACTTTTAAAGGCATAGTCTGATGTGCTGTAATTACAAAGTCAACATTTACAGTAGCGTTAAAGCTGCTCTAATCAATAGGTTTTTTAATTTATCAGAAATGGATCAAAAAGTGTCCTGTGAAAGAGTTTGCTTGAAGTGACAAACCTCCAGATAATTATTTCCTAATTTCTCTCAGCTCTACTAGGTGGTTTAGCGCCTTTCAGCTGATTGTTTAGATTTTCAAACCAGGCCACTGATATGGACAGCATGATAGATTTTATTCCACTTTCTTTTTAATAACAAGTTGTTGTTGACGTTAAATACATTTTTATGCTTTAACAGACTGCCAGAGATATTGATTCTAAAATGAGGAGTGAAGCTCGCCTGAAACTGTTCACTCTGGACCCTGACACACAGGTGATGAAGATAATACCTGATTACAAAGCCTTCCACATTTTGTGCATTGTTTAAAGTATTTTTTAAATTCTAACCAGCTCCACAGCCAATTTATCAATTTCATGACCAACATTTTGTGCCGGAGCAATTTAAGCCTTCTAATATCTACCTTTTCCACAGAAACTGGACTTCTCTGGCATTGAGCCGGACGTGCGGCAGTTTGAAGAGAAGTTTGGGAAGAGAGTCCTGGTCAGCTGTCATGACTTGTCTTTCAACCTGCAGGGTTGTGTTGCAGAGAATGAAGAGGGACCAACAACTAATGTATGTTTCAATTTAAAAAAAAAGAAGCTGTCAGATATAGTTGAAGGTGTCAATTACAATCCACACTCTTCTTTTTTAAAATCAAAGTTGACATAGAAATTACACTTCTATGAATGCACATGTATTTGCAAGTACAAAAACGTACTTCCAGTGTAATTTTAGGACATTTTTATTTTATCAAACAAGGGTTAAAATCAAAGGTTAAAATCAGTTAAGATTACAGACACTTCATATGGCCCACTTGGCTGGCCCCCATCAAAACTGGTGGTGTTGGCACAAAGAATGGCCACTACCATGGCAACCAGTCTGTGCCTACCATCATGAATTAGCACCGGGACGAGGCTGGTTTCCTGCTATCACTCTCCAAGGTCTCTGTCTCTGTAGGAGGAAGACTCCTTTTACACTTGGCACTCAGCTGGGAAACCACAGCTATTAGGTCTGCTACTTAGGACACACACACACACACACACACACGTACGAGTTTGAGTAATGGAAATGCATGGTGGAAAGAGTGAATGGGACGATGAATTACATCAATGGCACATTTTGACTTAATGGAAAATGAGAAGTGCATTAGGTTACTTTATTTTTTTAAACTTTCATTTTTCATCACACAAACATTTCCCTTTATCTCTTTCATCAAAGGTGGAGCCTTTTTATGTGGTTTTGTCCCTCTTCGACGTCCAGAACGGTAGAAAGATCTCGGCCGACTTCCATGTGGATCTCAACCACCCTTTGGTCCGAAAAATGACATCAGGCTCTAGTAGCAGACAAGACTTGCACATCAATGGCAGTTGTGATGGTCCCCTGGTTGGCCCCAGGCAGGGCAGTGGGCTCCCAGTGGGTGCTCTCCAGTACCCCAGACAGGGGGTGTTCTCAGTCACGTGCCCCCATCCAGAGATCTTCCTGGTGGCCAGGATTGAAAAGGTCCTGCAGGGAGGGATCACCCACTGCACTGAGCCCTACATGAAGAGTTCTGACTCCGCCAAGGTACAGAGATTAGCAGAGATAACAAGGACGTGGCTGTATTTAGTGTGCTCAAGTTATCTCAAATAATTAAAGATAAAATCCCTGTTTTCTTGCCTGCCTGTAGATGGCACAAAAGGTGTTGAAGAATGCTAAGACAGCCTGCAGCAGACTGGGACAGTACAGGATGCCCTTTGCCTGGGCTGCAAGGTATGAAGGAAAGGACCCCCCCCCCCCCCCCCCCCCCCCCCCCCCCCCCATTCTCTTGTGCCGTATATAGTGATTCAGATTTAGGATGCTGCAAAAAAAACTGTGGAAACTGTCAAATCTTTAAACCACTAGTGTAGAACTGAAATGTATTCTTTCTCCAGTAGATTCAGTGATTTTTTTTTTCTTTTTTTTTCTTTTCTGTCTCTGCAGGCCTGTGTTCAAAGATGCATCAGGAAGTTTGGACAAAAACTCTCGCTTCTCTGCTCTTTACAGACAGGACAGCAGCAAGCTGTCAGATGAGGACATGTTCAAACTGCTGACTGACTTTAGAAAGTATGCTTTTCCCCCCTCTCTTAAATATATCACTATAACTGATTTTGATACTTTTTTGGAATAGATGTATCTGTCTGTTTTCCCAACAGACCAGAGAAAATGGCCAAACTCCCTGTGCTCTTAGGGAACTTAGATGTAACTATTGACAGCGTGGCCCCGGATGTAACCAGTAAACCCTCCAAATTTTTTCTAAATCACTTTAAATTGTCTTTTTATAGTCATCAGACATTATCCTTGAAGCCAGTGACTCCTCTTGTTTCCTGCCTGCAGACTGTGTCACTTCCTCCTACATCCCCGTGAGGAACTTTGAAGGCAATGGGCCTGAAGCTGCTCTTCTGGAGGTGGAGGAGTTCGTACCTTACATCGCTAAATGCTCCCAACCATTCACCATCTATAAAAACCACCTCTATGTCTACCCAAAACACCTCAAATATGATGGACAGAAATGCTTTGCTAAGGTAAACGCAGTATAGGAATACGTTGGACTTAATATAAACACTGTCTTGAACAAGAGGAAATATGGGACTTACCTTTTTAATTCTGAGCTGTTCTGTTGCTGGTTAGATGATTTGCAGAATCAGTATTTTTCCCTTTGCATGCCACATAAAATCATAAAAAAACATACAACTTATCCGTTTTGGAAAGTAATGCTTTTGCTTGGCTAGCATTCTCTTATTATCATATTGTGCTCCTGTTTACCCTACAAAACTGGCAACTGCCTCAGGCTTTCAACGCAGAGGCAGAGCTGGGTAGAATTATCCTTACAGAGCAGCAGCTTCTGATTAATATAGGGTTGGCATTTTTACTGACAGCTCAGTGTAGGAAAACAACCTGCCTTCTCTCCCCCATCCATCTCTCTGTTCTCTTTTATTTTAAATAAGAGCTGGCATTTCTTTAACTAAAATATTTCCCCCCTCTTTATAAAGAGAGGCACAATAAAGAAAGTGTCTGGCAAGAATTGGTTGTAGGCCAAAAGGGATCTATTGGAACTGTTTTTTAACTTTTGTCTCCCCTCTCTAGGCAAGGAATATTGCAGTTTGCATTGAATTCAAGGATTCTGATGAGGATGAAGCCCAGCCGGTGAAGGTGTGTTAACATCACATACTGTATATCAGGAAAATGCTGAACAGTTGCCATTTCAGCTCCTTGCATACTGCCCCCGCAGAATCTAAAATGGAAAAATCCAAACAAACAGATGTGTGGACTCGAATCATGTGGCATGAAGTCATATTAGACTTCTGACTTTGGATTTGACAAAAGACTTGCATAAGCCTTGTTGGTCTTGACTTAGGACTTGTTTGTCTTTATTTGTGTCTAAACTTTAGTCTTGATTAAGGGACTTGACTTTGAAGTTGCTGGTCTTGACTTGGGACTTGTTGGTCTGGACTTAGCTTTAGTCTTGTTGGTCTTGACTTTAGACTTGTTTTTCTTGGCTTGGGACTTGACTTTGGACTTGTTGGTCTTAAATTTTGTCTTGACTTTGGACTTGGTAGCCAAACCAAAATAGCACTTTACAATATGGTGTCATGCATTACACCATATTGTGATGACTAGGTTTGAGATGAGAGTGCATAATGACTGATCTCTCTCTGTCATGTTTGATTATCTTCTACCTTTCCCATCTAATTCAGTGCATCTATGGTCATCCTGGAGGTCCTCTATTCACTAAGCAGGCATATGCAGCCGTCCTGCACCATCAGCAGAACCCAGAGTTCTATGATGAGGTATGTCTGTGCTCATGTTACTCATCTCAGTTTACTCTGTTTTATTATATAATGCATTCTGTAGTATGCTTATAATGGCTAAAAACCATTAATGGAGAGAGTCACATATGCTCAAAGTCAAAAAGTTATTTATTTTTTGAAAGCAGTGTGTTCTGAAGTATGTGCACCTCTCACCACCTCATTAAGTTTCGGCACATTTCAAGTCAACATTAAATTCTCACTGGAAATACTTCGCTGGCAATTTTCACTTTGACTTTCCTGAACAAAACAACCTCTGTATTAGGAACATACCCCAGGAATCTGTTTTTCTCTCCTTCAGATAAAGATAGAGCTGCCTACGCAGCTGCATGAGAAGCATCACCTTCTCTTCACATTCTATCATGTTAGCTGTGACAGCAACAGCAAGAAGAAAGACCTGGTGGAGACTCCAGGTAGGCCGCAGCTTTCAGTCATGTCTCCCCCCCCCATCTGAATAAAAACACCAGCAGGTATTTTAACAAAAACAATGCAATGAGTTTATGTAAATATCTGGCGTGCATAATGTGGGACAAAGCAGTTTGATACTGGCATACTTTACAGTGTGATGGCAGTTTTCATGAGTCTCCCCAGTAGGTGGAGATATTTAGAATTGTGATCGTCATGCTGCAGCCTTCCCAGTATTACCACTACTTCTCAAATGTACCTGCTTTGCACACAGTGGGTTCAGCATGGCTGCCTCTGCTAAGGGATGGCAGAGTCATCATGAATGAACAGCTGCTGCCTGTAGCCGCCAACCTGCCTGCCGGGTACCTCAGCTCCCAGGATGGTGTCAACAAGGTAAAAAAAAAAGATTAACATCTGATGTGTGGAATTGGCATGCACTAGGACTGCACAATTATTCACTTTTAGATATTTTCCTCATATCGTGCAGCTCTAGCATGCATTAAAAGTCATGAGAGGGCTGTGAAGGTCTGTCTAGGTATCATGTTTATAACAAGTTGTTGATTGTTCCAGTATTCTGTTTAAGAAAGGATGTATGTGCTTTAGACCCAAAGTCAAAGTATTTCCCTGTTTCCCTGTATTGTCCTCAAACAATTTTCCAAAATGGTTTTAAAGATGGGATTTTCTGACATTAGGATCTGATGCAGTTTGTGGTTAATGGTTAAAGATCTTAGTAGCTGTGATTGGATCGGGACCTTGCAGAGGTCTAACAGGCTTTTACTTGAAATTCCTGTGAAATCTGATCTGTATTAAAATGTAATATATCACTCCATTAGGACCCCTGTGTGTTGTTTCTTTGATACAGGGCTTATGGGTTTAGTGTAGATTGAATTAATGTGTACACAAGTGTCTCATTGTGCACAATGCTTAGTGCTAATTTCTAATGAAACTGCTTGTGTAAGCATTTTTCTCAAAATGATTGAGCCTATAAATTCAGTTGTTTGGTAGGACATCTGTTAAACAAATAAACACACAAACCGGCCAATCTTTCATAAGAATTTCAGGTTTATAAAAGCCTAATTTGTCTTGTAGAACACTTTAGCCATATGGCAAAATAGCTTGTCCATTTTACAAAAAATGTCACTGATTTGTCAATAATGCTATGCAGTGCATTTTAGACATGCTTTTGTAAATCCACACCGTGCAGTTTTTATTCAGTATCCAATGTAGTAATTGTTGCCCACTTGTCATTATAGAACTCTGGCTCTGAGATCAAATGGGTGGATGGAGGAAAACCCCTGTTCAAAGTCTCAACTCATCTTGTTTCCACAGTTTACACTCAGGTATTTACACATTATATACATTAACACCACTTGCTCATTGTCCTTGGATACAAACATAATCTCAATTAACTTTAAAATGCTAATAAAATGTCTTCAAATAAAATGTGATCTTTTAGGATCAGCACTTGCAAAACTTCTTCCACCACTGTCAAATCATGGAGATGTCAGAACAAGCTTCAGAGGGAGAGCTGGTGAAATACCTGAAGGTATTCTGGTCTTTAATTTCTAATGCCTCAAGGAAAACACAGGAACGCACCCTTTTGTTCATGTCTCATCAAATACAATTTTGTAATCTTGCATCTATAATTCATTCTCTTCTTACTTCCTCCCCTCCCTTAGAGTCTCCATGCGATGGAAGGTCATGTCATGGTCAACTTTCTGCCCACTATCCTCAACCAGCTGTTCTGCATCCTAACCAGAGCCACACATGAGGATGTGGCTGTCAACGTGACCAGGCAAGCTATGTGTTACGGCAATATTTTTGTTGTCTTTTAAATTTGTGCTTAGAAAATTATTATATATTTACATGGTTCTCATTCCAAAGTGCATTCCCCCGTTTCTCTGTAACAGTCTGAATCCCTTTTCTCATTAGACACTCACCAAGGGCTAGCACACCCTATGTATGTCTTTTAACTCAGTTGTGTGTGTGACTAGTCTTTGAAGCGCTTTAGGCAGTGTGCAAATGGGGCGTTGGTGTCTTGGAATGAATAAACTGAATTCCTATCTTAGATTGTTCCTTCGAGCCAGCATTTTCTCCTACTTTCTGGTTTTATATTTCTTTGTTATTATCTGTTTGTTCTTTAGGGTGATGGTTCATGTTGTAGCACAGTGCCATGAAGAAGGTCTTGAACATTACTTGAGATCTTATATCAAGGTGCAGTCTTTTCTCACTATATAAATGCAGAAAATATTTGTGTGTTCTGTAGAAAACAAATTGAAACAATCTGATTTTTTTTTGATTTTTCCCATGTCTACTCTCAGTTTGTGTTTAAGCCAGAGCCTTATTCTTCCACCAATTTAAAAACGGTTCACGAGGAGCTGGCTAAAGCCATGACAGCCATTCTCAAGCCATCCACTGACTTCCTGACTAGCAACAAGCTCCTGAAGGTAATAACTAGGACCTCACCTCAGTAAAGGTTATAATGTTTTTATGTTAAGCATTCAAAAAGGCAGATTATTTTACACCCTCAGGAAATTATAGGTATAGTCTATAAATGATACCTTAAAGCAGGGGTTTTCAAAGTATGAAAGGGTGAGCCCCCCTCCAAGGAGCACAATGCCTGCTGTGCCCCCCCTCCTCAATAATCAACCCACACACAAACAAATGCCACTCCAAAACACCTTCTAATTGCTTTTATTTTAGAATCATCTCATCTTTTAAAATGACATTTTATCTGAATGAAATTCAACACATGAACATTTTAAAACATTTCCTCCCATTTTGTTTATTTTATCAGGGCCTTTGTATGGCAAATACGCGCTTTTTTCATTTTTCTAATAAGAGCAACCCAAAACTCATTTTTCAACCGTTTTCTCCTCAAACAAACATTACATACCAACAGTGTTTCATATCTTAACAAAAACATTTGTCAGATATTTGGAACATATCTGTATATGTTGCACATTTCCTGAAATTAAAAAATAAAATCAATAACCTAAACAGTTGCAAAATCGTGGTGGACTCTTAGTTTTAGGGTGAGACCATGTCGTGTTGCTTTTGATGCAACGTAATGCGGTAATGCGTGGTTGCACTGGATGAGTGAGGTATAACCGCAGATCATCTTCAACCAGCAGCCTAACGGTATGCTTTTATCTTTGCGAGTGCTTTCTTCTCCGGTTTATTTTTTCCCCTCGCACCGCGCCTCCCCTAAGTTGGCTCTAGCGCCCCCCCGGGGAGGCGCGCCTCACACTTTGAAAACCCCTGCCTTAAAGGAATACGCCCCTGTTTGTTAAAATAGGGCTCATCACAGTCCCTCCCAGCTGTAGATAGGTGGGCCAACGCATTTTTTGTCTCAGTGTACGTGTTGTTTTAGTCCGGTGCAACATCCTATGTTGCCGGTTAGCATGTTGTAAGTAAAAGTGAGTCAACAAAAAACAACAACCTGAGTAAAAATAGCTATGCAGATTAAGACCAGACGGTTTCCTAGACAGATATTGATTTGGGACTCTATGAAGTGGAAGCACAGCCGAACGCTGTCCCAAGTCAATATCTGTCAAATACATTTTTCAATAGATGTTAACTACTTTAGGGTGGTAGTTTTCCTTGCATTGACTCTGTGTTTTGGCTGCAGTACTCGTGGTACTTCTTTGAAGCTCTGGTGAAATCAATGGCTCATTATCTCATAGAGAGTGGGAAAGTCAAGGTAGGTCTTGTTTTAATCTTCTCCATTTTTTTCAATCTCATTTCTCCATGAGGTTAAAATGAGCCTAATCCTCTCCCTGTTTTTTTTTTGTTTCCCTTGTCCAGCTCTCCAGGAACCAGCGTTTTTCAGCATCTTTCTACCATGCAGTGGAGACCCTGGTGAATATGTTGATGCCACACATCACCCAGAAATACAAGGACAACCTGGATGCGGCTCGCAATGCCAATCACAGCCTGGCAGTTTTCATCAAGGTTGGCACTCTCCCAATGCCCTATTGCCCTTTTGATACGTAGATGAATATGAAAAATTGCCCTTTGGTTTTGGATAAACGTGAAACCTGTAATTGTCAAGGACTGTTTGATTAACAGTATTTAAAACAATGATTTAGTTAAATCTAAAGAAATCACAACAATTTGATTTATAATGTTGTAATGCTCACCTTTTCACTCAGCGCTGCTTCACCTTCATGGACCGAGGCTTCATATTCAAGCAGATCAACAACTACATGAACTGTTTTATGCCTGGAGACCCAAAGGTTAAACACACTCCTGCTACCATCACTAATGTTTCTATTTAAGTCATTAAGTATATGCTTAAAGGTAAATTGAAGCCGAACAAGATTACCTAAAATATATTTTCTCTTTTATTCTTTCCAGACTTTGTATGAATTCAAGTTTGAGTTCCTGCGGGTTGTTTGCAACCACGAGCACTATGTCCCTCTTAATCTGCCCATGCCCTTTGGAAAAGGCCGAATTCAAAGGTTCCAAGGTAGATTAACGTCACTTTCATTAAGGTGGAGTGCAATTCTGTTTATTCTCTGCATCCTTTTCTATTTGTATCTTTAATTTGATATATTGTTTCTGTTGATGGATGCCTGCTGCAGATCTTCAGCTGGACTATTCTCTGACTGACGACTTCTGTCGAAACCACTTCCTGGTGGGGCTGCTGTTGAGGGAAGTGGGTGCTGCTCTTCAGGAGTTTCGAGAGATTCGTCAGATCGCCATCCAGGTGCTCAAGGGGCTAATGATCAAACACACGTTTGATGACCGCTATGCTGCGAAAGTGAGTTTGACAGCTCTCAACCTTCTTTACTGTCCTTTTTTACACCCCCTGCACACATGTAAATAAACAGCACATAGGTTCAACATTGCACTATTTTCTCTTTGGTCTTAGATTCAGATTTTGCTTTTACTTGTGCGTTTTATGGTAATTAGCATTGTTGGAGGCGCCTGTTGGAGGCCTTAGGTTTTCATTGCCAACAACTATTTATGTTATGCTCATAACAAAGAGCCTTGGAACATTCTTGTACCACAACCCAAAGACTTATTGAAGCTAATTTGGCAAAGTTTTTGTGTCTCAGATATGTGGCTACATGACTCGTGACCACCTACTGTGTCATTTCAGAGCCAGCAAGCCAGACTTGCCACCCTCTACCTTCCTCTGTTTGGTCTGCTCCAGGAGAACGTCCACAGACTTGACATTAAAGAGTCTGTTCCTCTCAGCAACCAAAATGTAAGCCTGACACCTAGTGGTAGGAAAGGAAAAGCAGCTTTGTTTTATCCCAGCAAGACCTGCCCTCTCACACATTAATTACCGGGTTCATGTCAGCTTAAGAGGAATCAAGGCAATATTACTGTTTTCTCTTCAGCCGAAACATGATTTTACTGTGATTGCAGTTGCAGAGCTAAACCAGTTCAATTTGTTGTTTTCTTTCCTAGAATGCCAGGGAGGATTCTCTGGTACCCAACTCCATGGTGACCCCTCAGAAATCTGGGAACTGCATAGAAAATGCTCTACACAAAGATGTATTTGGAGTCATCTCTGGAACAGGTAAATCTGCATTTTACTATCTTACCATTGATAAGCGCATAGTCAGAGCTAATGCAGTGTAAAAGCTCTTGTAAATCTTCAAAAGCAGCAAAATGATCTCTCAAAAGATCTACTGTACCTGGGCTATTACTTTGTTTTATCCTATAAAGCTGAAACTTCAGCATCATGAAGCTAACATCCCTTTATTTTTTCCAGCCTCATTTTCCACGTGGACCACAAACACAACATTTTGTGCTCTATCTCCGCAGCCTCGCCTCACAGCTCCACTCCCAACATGAGCTCAGTTCAACATGCAGACTCCAGAGGCTCTCTGGTCTCCACTGACTCTGGAAACAGCCTGCTGGACAAAAGCAGTGACAAGACTAACTCCCTGGAGAAGGTAGGTAAATACTTGAATCATAGGCTGACTGACGACTTCATTTGCAAAATTTGATTTGTGATACAAGGCTCTGGTCTGTGAGACCAAATGTAATAAAACCAAATGAAAGTAGTGCCAATGTTAGCGAAAACCAAGGGTTATGGTATATAGTTTTGCAAAGCTCTCCCATACATTTGATTTAACTTCACTCTCGGACATCGACACTCTCTTCCCATCCACTCCTCCAGAGCTCCCACACCCCTGCTCCTTGCTTTGTAACTTTCCAACCCCACCAAAAGGAGAGATTTACCAGGAGGCACTCAGTCAACGTGCCCCCTCTCCCCCTGGACCCCGAGGACATAGTCCCACCTGTGAACCGTGCGACCAAGCGGGTCACCATGGACTTCTCCCTCCTCTCGGTGCCCTTGTCTGACCTGCTGCACAACAGTAACAGTGATAATGAAAAACAAGCTGCAGGCCAGAGGGTGGATGGAAATCATGAGGAAAACATACCTAAACAAGTATTCTGTTTTGCCTTTGTGACTTGTTCACCAGAGACTTTTGGTTACAATTGTACAGCAAATTTCGGATTTGTAATGATTCAATATGACCAGATAATCTGATGCATTTGGGTACTTCTTTGTCTCAGTGAATTCCAGTTTAGAGGCCAAAACATTCAGAACTCAGATAGCTGTACAATATGTCCAAAATCCTCCCAAAGTTCCTCCCAACATCTTTCTTCTCTGTGTGTCCTACATCAAAGAGTGTGGGTGCTTTTACACATGTGGATGTTGAGCTGACAGCTGACTCCTGAGCCCTTTTCAATTACTTCCTCAGATGTAAAGTAACTGCAAACGTGTTACTTCAAACCTGCAATTGCTGTTATCTCAAAGCACAGAGCTGCTGCAGCAAATGTGCTTGTCTTGTGTACTCCCCCCCCCCCCCCCCCCCCCCCCCCCCCCCCCCCCCCCCCCCCCCCCCCCCCCCCCCCCCCCCCCCCCCCATCCCCCCCCCCCCCCGCCCAAGAAAAATACTTGACATTTCTCGTCTCTGAAGTTTGGGTTGTTTAAGTTATATTTCTGATGTCTTCAGTCTAAAACTTTTTCTCTTTTCTTTGTTCCATCTCTCGCAACTTCCTTTCTGTGCATCACAACCAGTGTGCCTCGGCTCTGGGCAGCAGTGTGCTGCGCTGTGACAAACTGGACCGGGACGAGATCAAAAACCTGTTAATGGGCTTTCTGCATATCCTCAAGAGCATGTCAGAGGGTAAGACTACCTGTCTGAATCCTTGTACTGGATTTTGGCCCACAGTCATATAAACAGCTTCATAGTAACCTTTTCTTACCATTTCATCACCTCAGAAGCCCTTTTTGCATACTGGAACAAAGCAGCTCCCTCAGAACTAATGGACTTCTTTACATTAATAGAGTAAGTACAGGACTAGACATCCTTTTTTATAATGTACATGTGCTGTTGAGAGAGACATGGGTCACATTTTAAATAAGTCGCTCTGAAGACAAAAGTGTTTGTCCAGTTCCATTAAGTTATATATTTTCTTTCACTTTTATTGAGTTAAATCTTTTCTATGAAATAGATCAAATATGCATTCATTTTCATAATAACTTTTTTTTTTTTTACCCTAAACCACAATCTGTCAAATACATTAACAGTCAATACACAAGGGTTAATCCAAACATACTGAATACCAGGCTAGCAATTTCCCCGTTTTCACTTTCTATGCTATGTTGTTTAATACTTCAAAAAAATTCTGTCTTTGTTGTCCCCCCTTTAAGAAATAAATAAATAATATTTATATAGCGCCTCCCTACCTTACAGAGCAGTTCACAATGTCATTCACCTCATTCAAAGTAAAATGAATACTGTACAGCCTGAAATAAATCATAATTATTATTATACCTGTGTTCATTTATAGAACATTATGCATAGTAATTTCTGACTATCATATGAACTTGCTGTTTCTCAAAAAGTTAGATGTAAATGCAAGGTCTTTAGAAATGCTCTCTGACAGAGCTTATCTTCTTATCTGTCCTGCAGAGTCTGCCTTCATCAGTTTAGATACATGGGGAAGAGATTCATCGTCAGGTAGGGTGTTCAAGGAAATAGGTGACGTCACATATCTCATTTCACACTGAACTTCTGAATTCATTCTTGGAACTGATACTAATTATGTTCATCTATGCAATTATCCCATTGCCCCCATGCACAGACTTACAAACAGCAGTCCTTACTGAATCTTTAAACCCCTTTCTTTGGTTTGTTCTCTCTTCTGTAACACTGCTGGCAAGTTGTTTTGTGGTTAATATCGCGGCCCCAGGCCCCTCCTGCATGGGTAAGACATTGCTGTATTTTTGTTCCACTTCGCTGAATTAAATGCATGAAGCTGCCATTTTTTTCCTAGTTTTAATACCCCATTACATTCTAGCCGTTCATTTATCTGCTGTGTTATCCGCTTTCTATTGCTGTTTCCTTGTTTTTTTTTGTTTTTTTTTAGATATTTCTCATTTGATTGTGTTCATCTAATCTGTACTTGCTGTCTTGTGAGTTTAACCAACATCCAAACCTACGGTAATGGTATTTGGTAATGGTATTTGTCTTCTGCCAGCAGGAGCCAAGAGGGGGCAGGGCCTGTAGCTCCAGACAGGAAGTCTCTGACTCTGCCTGTTTCTCGTAACAGGGCGGGGATCTTGCATGCCCGCCTTCAGCAGCTGGGAACTCTGGAGAACGCTCACACCTTAAACAACAGTAAGCCTTCCAGTCCAGCTCTGATTTGTATAGGAGAAAATAGAGGGAAGGAAAATGAATAAAGCAATTTTTGCTGTAAAATATTTTTTCCCCGTCCAGAATTGACACAGAAAACATCATACTACTTCTTCTCGGTCATAATCAAATTATGCCTGTCAAATCAGTCAAAAAAAAGTACACAGACATCATACACACACTGCTACAATCAGCAGAACTCACGTTTACAGTGGTGGTAGATTTCCATAAATCTTATAGCAAACAGGCTTCCTTCCCTCCTCAGCAGCTTGTACTATATAGTCTTCCATTAGGAGTTAATTAAGGAAGTACTAATAAAGGGTTTTATTATCTGGCCTTTTTCTGATTTCCCACTCATTTCTTAATTAATGAGTCATTTACTAATCATTAGCTACTCAAACAAAATTGATTATAAGATATAAACTAATGGTTAGATCCTACTAATCAAAATTGTTTTATCTTATAGTAAATTGGGATGCATTTACTGATCTCTATTGACAGTTCAGAGTCGCAACAACACTAGTCTATAGACACAACGTTCCACTTGCGGGATTGCCCCGGTGCCGTCGGAAATTTCACTGGATGTCCCTCTTTCGGCCGGATGTGCGTTACCTTCCTCTTTCTTTGTGTTAGCATTCTAAACTGTGGTGGATTTCATTTTCTATGGTTAACTGCTCCTCAGATCTCTGCAGGATAAATCCAGACAGCTAGCTAGACTATCTCTCCAATTGGAGTTTTCTGTTGCACGACTAAAACAAGTTCCTTCCCAATGCTATTTTGCAGAGTCAACGTCACTGTGTCCAGGGCTTAGCTCCGTCCAAGACAATTGTGATTGGTTTAAAGAGGCTAGATTACAATAACAATGACCAAGCTTATTTCCTTCCATAAACAAGCAGAAATAAAAAGTACACACATTAATTTAGTCATTGGTAATGATTAACAGCATAATCAAACATATGATGTGCCAAGTATTTGTTTCTCTAACAAAGAGATATCTTATAACAGTGACCATGACATGTTTTGTATGCAGTGTACTCTCATACGGAAGCAGACGTAAGCAGCTTGTGCCTCCTAGAGGCCAATGTGTCTACAGAGGTATGCCTGACTGTGCTGGACACACTCAGCATCTTCATCATGGGATTCAAGGTATTTTCTTTTAATAGTGAGACAAAGACATGCAGCATCCTAATCCCTTTCTGGTGGGTTGGATCTCACATTTTGCTGTGTCCTCAGACTCAGCTGAATTCAGATCTCGGTCACAACCCCCTGATGAAGAAAGTTTTCCAGGTCCATCTGTGCTTCCTGCAGACCCCTCAGTCTGAAGCCGCCCTCAAACAGGTCTTCACCTCACTCAGGACCTTCATCTACAAGGTGACAGTCTCCCTTTCTCGGTTCACCCTCTGTTTAACAATCTCATTAAATCACTCTTTATGAAGGCAGTTGATTTAAATGCATTGTTATCTAGGGAAGTGGAACATTTGTTTTATCATCACGTTTTTGATGGCTTCATTTTATCTTTAAATATCCTCTTTCCTAAAACCTAAACTCCATTTGTCATGCACTCCATCCTGTCTCTCCCCATGTATCCTACAGTTCCCCTGTACCTTCTTTGATGGCCGGGCTGACATGTGTGCCTCTCTATGCTATGAAATCCTCAAGTGCTGTAACTCCAAGCTGAGCTCAATCCGCAGTGACGCTGCCCATCTTCTCTACTTCCTCATGAAAAGCAACTTTGACTATACCGGACGAAAGTCTTTTGTAAGAACACACCTGCAGGTATGTGTGTCTTATTTGAGAGTGAATATGGGTGTTTTTACTCTTTGCACACATTCATTTTGATCTAGTATAAATGTTATTGTATGTATGCAAGTGTGGTATAAATGTTTTGTTTGGTCCTCCTCTCTTTTCGCCCAGGTGGTAATTGCTGTCAGTCAGCTGATTGCTGACGTCATCGGCATCGGGGGTACCCGCTTCCAGCAATCTCTCTCCATCATCAACAACTGTGCCAACAGTGACAAAAGCATCAAGGTGAGGAGTGGACGCTGCCTCACAGTGTGATGAGACACACTTGATCAAGCTATTAACGTACTGTGTTAACAGTAATGACCCTTGACATTTTCTTATTGCGTCAACTCAACACACAAACCACCAGATTATGAAGATTAATATACTAATGTTGCTATTGTAGCACACAGCATTTCCGTCCGACGTGAAGGACCTGACAAAGCGCATCAGGACAGTGCTGATGGCCACAGAACAGATGAAGGAGCACGAGAACGACCCGGAGATGCTGGTGGACCTCCAGTACAGTTTGGCCAAGTCCTACACCAGCACGCCCGAGCTCCGCAAGACCTGGGTGGACAGCATGGCTCGCATCCACAACAAGAACGGAAATCTTTCAGAGGCAAAATGTTTTTCTATTTTTTTCTCTTTTTTTAAAAAAAAAAATTCCATTTTCAGTTAGTTGACAGACTTGCAGGGAGCTAACCTGTAACTTTGTTGGTCCACTTCACCTCCAGGCCGCCATGTGTTACGTGCACGTTGCTGCCCTGGTAGCCGAGTACCTGTGGAGGAAAGGTGAGTTGAGGATACAGTACCGTTAGGAGTGTGCATCTCCTGGTAATGGTATGCTTCCCTTTACAGATAATAACCGCTGAACATTTGAACTCCATTCCAACATTTTACAGTCCCAGTTTACAGATGCCATATAATGAGTCACTGGTAAAGTTGACCACAGTAGAAAGAAGTTTATTGTTGTGCAGTAATAAAAATGCTTTATGTCTTACACATATCAAAACTAAGGACGTCTGCACTAATTAATGCAGATTGCTTTTCATGTTTTTAATAGGACTATACAACAATTAGAAAAATAAATCTGATTTATGAAATATTTTCTGTCTTATTTATTTTTCACACTGCTTGGTTCTTTAAATATGGATGTTTGTGTTTCTCTTACACACACACACACACACACACACACACACACACACACACACACACAAACATGCACCTTCATCTTCCACCTGAGCACTCGTCCAAGGGTCATCTTTTTTATTCCCGTGTGTTAAACACTGCGTTCCCCAGATAAGTTCCCATCACGTTACTTGACATGTCAAACTGCATACTGTGTTCAGACTTTCGGGAGGGTCTCTGGTATAATGTGCTAGGATCTAATGAAAAGCAATAGTTAATTGTCAGGTCAAAGTGTTTCAGAGTGGGTTCATCCTTCAGACCTCCTTTCCTTTAATAGAACTCAGCACACAATGCATCAAACCTGCACTCATTGTGAATTAGTAAGTGGCAGTTGAATTTCAGAGAAATTCCAAACACTGCATTACCTTTTTTTTTGGTCCACATAAGTTCCTCTCATTTTTAAGAGTTTAAGCAAGAAAATGCAGGGACATTAAAATTGAAAAGTGGTCGATGCTGTGGCACTTCTTGTTCAAATGAAATATGCTGATTGTTGAAATTGAAATCTTTCAATTTGTAGGTTGTTGTCCATGTTTGTGTTGAAAATAACCATGTTGCTGAGGAGGATGATCATGCTCACCACCATTTGCATGTAGAATTCTGCGTGTGTTACATTCTTGCCATGATTGAATTTAGGTCCCGACCAGTGCCAGAACACTGACATAGATATTTTTGTGTCATGAAAGAAGTAATTTTTCTTGTTAACTTTGTGGGAATAACTAACAAAAAATAAAATGCCCCTCATTTTTGTACTGTTTCTGTATGTCAGGTATGTTCAAGCAGGGCTGCTCGGCTTTTCGTGTCATCACTCCAAACATCGACGAGGAGGCAGCCATGATGGAGGACGTGGGGATGCAGGATGTTCACTTCAATGAGGTATTGTGATGTTTTGTACATGCCATATACTGTAGGCTGTGCTTTGATATCTGCCAGTCCCACTGTGTTGACCAAGCATTTAGGATGTTTTTAAGTTCCTTGTTGGTATCACGTGTCACATGATGTTGCAACATTAGTTTCTAAAAGAGCTCATATCTCTGTTGAGGGTATCAATTGCTCTATGTAGTTAGTAGACTAGGTGACAATACTGTAGACTTTGACACGGCTTGGTACATGTGTTGTAAATCACGTGTAGAAAATCAGTTAGCTGTCAGACAAAGCAGTCTGCAGAGGGCCCATGGTAAGCACCCCTACGGATGTTTTAGAGATCCTGATTCAAAGACTGTGGCTTATTGACACAGTGGCCTGAGATCAGATCTCCTGGTCAACTGATAACACAGGGAAATTAAAAGTGATGGCTAGAGAATGTGTGAGCTTTTAGGAGTTGGTCAACAGATCTGTAGGCAATAGAAAATGCTATTACCTTCCATCTGCTCTGAAAACCTTTCAGCTTGATGAGCTGGACTCATCCCCCAATAAAAGAAAGGAGATGATGGATCCATTTCCTCCCTTGTCTGCTGTCTTTACAGGAACTCTATGCTCAGTTTAAGTTCACTGTAGCTTTCTAGACAAATAGAACAAACAGAACTGTCCCTCTTTGCAGCAATCAAATATTCTGAGCCAACTGCAGGGAGGGAGTTTACATTTATGTCTGTGTCCAGGAGGTGCTAATGGAGCTGTTGGAGGAGTGTGCTGATGGCCTCTGGAAGGCGGAGCGTTATGAGCTCATCGCTGATGTCTACAGGCTCATCATTCCCATCTACGAACAGCGCAGAGACTTTGAGGTAAACGGCATCGTGATAGAACAAGGGTCGCACAAAAGGAGTAGAGTATCACTGCATAAAGTTGCCAGAGTACATCTTAAATTTAAAAAGTTAAAGTAAGCGATAGATGCATGAATGCTATATGCTCATTTAACCTAACTACATCATGTTTTCATTGCTATTAAGAACAGAAAATGGGTTTTTACTTGTTAAGTATGTGTCTAGAAGTTGAAATTGGTTATGAAAAGGTTAGAAGTGAAACTATGTAATTTATGAAAGAAGAAATAAGATAATCTTCATTTCACAAATCTAACGCAACATTTGAGCTCAATCTGGTTTGCGTAATGATGATGTCCAGTGAGCAACTGATTCAAGAATGTTGGGAAATTAAAGCAAATTGTGGCCACATGAGTTGCTGTTCAATAAAAGTTAGTCTTGCTTTTTTATGATGTATCACAATGTGTTTAATTGAGTTTCAGCTTTTAGCAGTTTAACTGTCAAGCCCACAAATTTTTAGTTCATTCTCACGGCTATGTGTTTCCAACTGCAGCAAACAGCAGTTTTCAGTTAAAAATGTTTTTTTGTGGAACAGAAACTGACTCACCTGTACGATACCCTTCACCGTGCTTATACTAAAGTGATGGAGGTGATGCATTCTGGCAAAAGATTGCTGGGCACATACTTCAGAGTGGCCTTCTTTGGACAGGTAAGGGACTGAGTTTTCAAAAGACCTAGCATCAATGCTAACTCAATCCAAACCGTTAACATTAGCATGATGGTTAAGTTATCTCTTGCCTTTTACACACACACACACCTTTTGAATTTTATCTTTTTAATAAAGATTTCTCTTCTTTTCCCCTCCTCCCTCCAAGGCTGCGGTAAGTGTGTTAAGGTTTAGCTGTGTGTGTTGGTCTGGTGTGCTCTTATGTGTCCTTTCATCATACTCTATATTGGCAGAGACAGTAGTGGAGAAGAACTTGGGTGTCTAAAGCAGGAACAGTAGTTCAATGCTGTATTTTAAGTGGCATTATGTATTTTCCCTCAAAGCAAAATAGCAAATTCTTGCAAAAAAACTCTTGTTTTGTCTGTAATACAATGTGCTGCTTTGGGTAACCTTTCCCTTGATCAGCCATTTAACCTCTGTGTAGTATTGTTTTATATTTGGTTTGCACTGTCTGTACTGTGTCAGAAATGATTCTGTCTTTATAGGTTACAAGTTGTCAAATCTTGAAAAATAACCCCTTGTTAAGTGTTTGGTTCATTTTCACATAAACATAAAACAATTTAAAATGGCAAAAAGTTGGCGGCTGTACAACATCTTTTTCAAGGTTTGACGTATCCTAGCTGCAGGTAATAAAGTGGCCCAGAATTCATTGCCAGGCATTTGACTTCTTCTCCACAGGGCTTCTTTGAGGATGAAGATGGAAAGGAATACATCTACAAGGAGCCAAAGTTCACTCCTCTGTCTGAAATTTCCCAGAGGCTCCTGAAGCTCTACTCCGACAAGTTTGGTCAGGAGAATGTCAAAATCATTCAGGACTCTGGGAAGGTGGGATCACATTTGTGTGTTCATTTGACAGACGATCAATTTTATTATTTATTGGACTAGGTGATGCAATCCCTTGTTTCTTTGCACGTACCTTGAGACCTTGCTGTTGGGAGTGGGAACAATTACATCTCAGAGTTTTCAAGTGGGCGCCCTCCTTATTTAGCATTTCTCTGATAAGCCCACTACACCTCCAGAGGGTTAAGTGATGAGGCCTGGCGGCCCAAGCTCACCCCACTTGATTTCATCTTGTTTTTTATGTGATTTTGGAGCTGTTGTCTTTCCTATTAACACAGAGCCACTGGCTTGCCCTTTCAGCGGTAAAGAGGCTTAATTGCTTGACATTGGGCCTGGCCTCGGATTCCTTTGTCCTTAAGCAGCCTGGTAGTTAACGTGCCTGAGAAGTGTTTATATGACTGACTGATCCTGACAGTTGTGCAAAGGGAGAGCATGTTATTGGTGTGTAGCTCAGGAACGGCATCAAAACTGCTATAGTCAATGTTTTAATTACGATCGATGAAATGATTTTGTATGTAATGTGAGAGGATTTCCTTGTAGTTGTAGATTGATACCACTCCTGTGTATGCTATATATCAAGCTGGTGCCATCTCTCTCTTGTGACACCACAGGTGAATCCAAAGGACCTAGACTCTAAGTGCGCCTACATCCAGGTGACCCACGTCACACCGTACCTAGACGACAAGGAGCTGGAGGACAGGAAGACCGACTTTGAGAAGAGTCACAACATCCGGCGCTTTGTGTTCGAGACGCCATTCACAGAGTCGGGCAAGAAGCAGGGAGGGGTGGAGGAGCAGTGTAAACGCCGGACCGTTCTCACCAGTAGGTCACACGTTGATGCAAATGATTTGTCATCACAGCAGTTGAGACAACAAACCAGAGCAGGAAATATAATGTGGATTTATTGTGGAATAAAGAAACAAAACAAGTCTTTCCAGCCAGCTTTATCACCCTAGCAATGTCAGGAAGCACATATCTTTCTTAGCATCAGTCACCTGAAACATTAATCATTCAAGGCCAGCTGAGGTTTATTACTGTACTGTCCACTTAATCCCAAAGGTCAGGTGTTATCTTGCGTAGTTAACAATCACGCTGACTGATGGAACATGCACGGTGGAACGTGGTTAATATCTTGGTTATGAATATTTAACACAGACACAAGTAGACACACAGCAGTATATGTGTGTGTGTATATATACACACACACACATATACTGCTGTGTCTACTTGTGTCTGTGTTTTTTATATATATATATATATATATATGTGTGTGTGTGTGTGTGTGTGTGTGTGTATGTATGTATGTATGTATGTATGTGTGTATATATATACTATATATAAATATATATATATATATATATATATATATAATATATATTACCTACATTTTTGTCCTTTCCGTCCTATTTTCTCCCCCTCCCCCTATCCCATTTCCATCCAGCCACCCACTGTTTCCCCTATGTGAAGAAGCGTATAGCTGTCATGTACCAACACCAGACCGACCTGAGTCCCATTGAGGTGGCCATAGACGAGATGAGTGCCAAGGTGGCCGAGCTGCGACTGCTGTGCTCGGCCTCCGAGGTGGACATGATCCGCTTGCAGCTCAAACTGCAGGGCAGCATCAGTGTTCAGGTACAAACGACCAGGACACGCTTTCATTCAACATGTTATGAATAGCTTTAGTGTAACTCTTGATCTTTGACCGCTGTTTTCCAGGTCAATGCTGGTCCTCTCGCTTACGCCAGAGCCTTTCTCAACGACAGTAGTGCCAAGAAATATCCTGACAACAAGGTCAAACAGCTGAAAGAGATGTTCAGGTACTTATCCATGACAGACATTTGTAAAACTACAACTTGAACTTCTTTTCCCCCTCTGCATTATTTCCTGTTTATGGTACAACCATAAACAAGTTCATGTGACAAGCACATTTGATTCACATTTCAACAAAAATAAATACAGAATTTAAAATGTACTAGAGGTAAATTGGTCGGTGGTTCAATCCCTGGTCCTGCAGTCCCATGTCAAAGTGTCCTTAGGCAAGACACTGAACCCTGAGTTGCTCCCAATGATGCACTATTGGTGGGTAAATATCTATCGTTACGAGTCAGCTAAATGTAATGTAAATTTCATGGTCTGAATGGTATTCCACCACTAGGTAGTTATATGTAAAGCACAATTAAACACAGGTATGATAAAGAGTTGTAAAATATATTGTAGTTAAATGGAAAGAAGATTATGACTCAGATACTGTGTATAAGAACAAGGTGGAAAACGTTTTAGAAACCTGATGGAAATAAGGCATTTCTGTTTGAATTTAGTCATTTGAGGACAGTGAGTCTCTGATGTTTTCGTCTGCCATTTGTAATCACGTGTTCTCTTCTCATAATAACTAGATCGGTATCCAGCATGTCTAATTTCTGTAGGGGTTGTTGTATTTTGAAGGTTGAGGATGAAGGACTGCCCTGCTTATCAGTCTGACTATGGAAATATGGCCTACCATGTTACTTTTCACTTTCTATTCTCCGCTTGCTCCTTCATGTGAGTTTTTAAGTGGAAGTAACATGCTTTTTCCTCTCACCTCAGGCAGTTTGTGGATGCCTGTGGCCAGGCGCTGGGAGTGAACGAGAGGCTGATCAAAGAAGATCAGCAGGAGTATCATGATGAGATGAAGGCCAACTACAGGGACCTGACCAGAGAGCTGTCAAACATCATGCATGAACAGGTAGGAACGCCACAGATGGATATGTTCTACAACATTCAGACCGAATGCTGTGCATTTACACTACCACAAGTCTTTTCACTTTGCTAGACAAGTAAGCTGCAGCTACCGGATTTCTGACACATTATTGTCTAGTGAGACAAATCCCTCCCATTAAGAATGCAGGTAGTGCACTCTATAAAAAGTCTTCAAACCAGGACTGAAGTGAATTCATAGAATGTTTCCAGGTTCTCCAAGGAAGCAGGGAGGAAGTTTGTTTTCTTATGTGTTCTTCACTGATTTACTGTAAGATGATGTCTTGTTGTCATTTTGCATTATTGTCCTCATGTGTTGAAAACGTTAATTTGTAAAAGGGCCAGATAAAAGATTTTGGAGCTGCAAATGTGAACATGAAGATATAAACATTGGATTTTGTGATTCTTGATTTAAATGTGACCCCCACAGTTCTCCAAGGTACTTGGGGGTTCAGGGTGTCACCAAATGGCATGTGGAAATATTTAAGCTGTAACTTCATATTTATCAGCATATGCAACTACTGTAACCTTAAAGAGATGTTGACTGCTGCAATCTGCTAATTTACTAACCAAATCTCCTATCCCCTGCTCTCTGTGCTGGCCTGAGCAGATTGGATGGTAATGCTGCTTTTGTTACTTTACTCCATAGAGATAATAAGGGACTGTATGAAAACTGTTAGCATGGGGAGTGGTAATGTATCTTATTTTTTATTTTATAAAAAGAAGCAAAGCCCATGCCAGCATATTAATATTTTTCTTTGGATCCCTCATCTGACTCAAAAAAGAGAATGCATTCTCTAAAGGACTCCCCACTCTGGTTCCTAAAAAATAAGAATACATATTAATGTAAGTCAGTTGATGTTGGAGCCTTTTATGTTGTAGATTGGATATCTGACTGTCCATTATAAATTAAAAAAAGCGTGACTCATATAAGCAAATACTACACAATAGCATTTTAATGAGATAAATAATGCCCACCTATGCACCTAATGTATATACATTATGGTGCACACAATTGCCATCTTTTTATGTAGCTATAATATTTTTTTATTTTTTTTTCAAGGGGAAAGAATGACATAAAATGTAAATCTAGTATAAAAAGTCCCCACCCCCACTTTACAAAAATGTAGACTATCTTCAGCAAAAACAAAACCCTCCTCAAATTTGTATACCCTAAATTTCCCTACAGTCCCTAAACTTAAATTGACATGCATGTGTGCCTTTCACTTTTAGACAGGATGAAACTTATTTCTTTCCTAATCTTCCTAATGTACCTTGTTTCTAGATCAACCCAGTGGAAAACGGTACAAGGATCACTCTTTCCGACTCTGTGGGCATCTTCAACGCCATCAGTGGCACACCAACCAGTGCCAACCCACATGGCTCAACCACCATACTCTGATACAGGTGTTCCACACCAGACTCAAGTCTCCCTCACCACAAATGGCTGACTAAACTACCTGCCAGTCAAGAGTAAAAAACAATTAGAACACATTCTAAGTATCGTAACACAACCTGAAGCCATCATGCAATGGTATTTTTTTATCCTGCTATTTCTGTACATGACGTGAGCTGGAAATGTATTCTTCACTCCCTGTTATCAGTTGGCCCGTAGTTCTTGTTTCCTATGGAGACTATTCAATGCTGTTGACTTGTGAACAGTGAGTCTATCAACTTATTGCCAGTTTTGGGTAATTTATCCTTTTGTATAGTTTGTTTTGTCCTATGTAAGATGTAGGTAAGCACAGCAAGTGTGTATCCATACTGTGACTGACAACCTGATGTCATCTTAATAAT
>NC_045756.1:2367277-2376556 GCF_008692095.1 Etheostoma spectabile
CCTGCAATAAATACCGGAGGGCTAACTTCCAAGATCTTTCCTGGAAAGAATTATGTAATGTATTAAATATTTAAGTAAAATAGAGACAGTTTGCTACACTGACAGTTAATTCCAAGCAGCTGCTAGCATGACTTAGTCACAGGACTTATCTCACTATGACTTAATTCCTCATAATGATGAGAATGAAATATACTTTTCTCGTAATTATGATATCCCTATTTGGTAATTATGAGATGTTAATCATAACATCTTTTTATGTAATTGTCAAAAAGAAGCTCGAGACAGGCTAGTTTTCTCATATTTCTGAATTGCAGATCTTGTAATTATTAGATTCTTTGAATTATGCATCATCTTCTTATGTATCTTATGAGATACAGAAGTCATAACAAGGTGAATGCAATCCGCTCACATAAAGTAGTTTTTCTTTCAAAAAAATAAAAATGTATACAAAATGACACTTTTGTTTCCTATGAAACTTCAGAGGTAATACTTGGGACATTTTCCGCAAAATGTCAGACCCTTGGGATACTGACATATGTACCGTTAAGAAGCTTCTAATTCTTTAATACCTAATCCTCTTATGTACATACATGCACATCACAAGCAGGACCCAAGTATTATCTCTCTCACTTACTGTGTGTACACACACACACACACACCACACAGGCAATTAAAATGACAACTCACTCAGCTATCAGTCACATCCTGTCAGCACTTTTTGTATCTCTATTTGTTTCCAGCTAGTTGTGTATTAACTATAACCCCAGGTTAACCCCATTTCTGTCTCAGTGGCTTTATTCCACTGTTCAAGGCCAGGGACAAAGATTCCCCAATAATATCAATGACTCTGGTGATACGAGTTGCTGTATAAAAGGCATCCAATAAATCTTGGAAAAATGTCCGTCAGTGCTTTTTGTCCAGGACTTGCTTAACTTTGCTGTGTCCAACAGGAGAAGCAGAGAAGCACCTTCTTCTCCATCTTCTACCTGTCTATCAATGCTGGCAGTCTGCTGTCCACTATCATCACCCCCATCCTTAGAGGTACACTAACGTTGATCACAGAGCATAGAATTCACAAGAGACTCACGTGTTGAATTATAAACAAATGTGTGTGTGTGTTGTGGTTTCCAGCTCAGGAGTGTGGTATTCACAGCCAGCAGAAGTGCTACCCGCTGGCCTTTGGTGTCCCCGCTGCTCTCATGGTGGCAGCTCTGAGTAAGAATTCATTTTCTTTTTCAAACGTGTAAGGAGCAGATGAATACGTGTTTTTAGTAACGGTTGTATTTATTTTATTTTGATTATTTATTGTTAGAAGCGAAACGCCCCAACTCAGATTAACTTCCTGTAACTGTGTCACGTGGCCTCCAGCACTGCCACGCCTCTTTAGGAGACTAGCGTCAGGTCCTGAGTGGATTGCTCCAATGGGAGAAGTGAACGTGAACACAGATTATGTCTGATTCTTTTGCCCAGTATTCACCAACGTACGTATTGGCATTTTTCACAAGCCACATATTTCCTAAAAATTCTGACACTAAAATGGCATTTTTCAGACAAACAAATCAGGAGAAAGGCCACATGCCACTTAGTTGCATTATGGGAATTGAAGGATCCAGTGTTTCAAATACCAGGGATAAAAGTCAAGATATTTCCTCTACTACTTAAAGTTTGTCTCTTGTGTGTCTCCTTAATTTGATTAAAGTACAATGCTAACGTGCTTATGTGCTGAAGTGCACCTTTTTTTATCGATTTTAATTGATAAAAAAAGGCCATTTGTGAGGACAGCTTCTGGGTCACCAGGTTGCAAAACATTTTATTGGTGACTTATGTCTAAAACATTAACAGATTAATAATTAACTGTTAATAAATTTCTGTATTATACCTTATAAATCCTTTATAAGCCTCTTTGAAGTTTGCCATCTAAGAAAGGTGTACCATGAATATTTATAGTGCATTTCAGATAATGACATTCTAACAATGACCTATATTAAAATATATATTTGGTGTGCGTGTGTGTCTCTGCAGTTGTGTTTATTGTTGGAAGTGGTATGTACACTAAGACCGCCCCTCAAGGCAACATCTTGGTGAAAGTGTGCAAATGCATCGGGGTGAGATGAATATTTTGTTACTCCAAAAGTTCACCTTTGAAAATGGAGTTGTATGGTTTTAAATAGAACCTAGAAACATCACATTCATTCAAACTTGAACTTTATTAACTTTCAGTGTTCAGTTCAGTTCAACATTTACATGCAGTGTCCTCTCTGCAATCTGTAGTTTGCTATCAAGAACCGGTTTCGGCATCGTGGTTCTGAATACCCCAAGAGGACCCACTGGATGGACTGGGCTGAGGAGAAGTACAATGTAAGTTCACTTTACATGCATAAGTAAATGCAAATGCAAACAGTACAACCAGTGAAGTTCAAGTTCTAATCTTTTTATGTTCGGCTCCAGAAACTCCTGATTGCCCAGGTGAAGATGGTGGTGAAGGTGCTGTTCCTCTACATTCCTCTGCCCATGTTCTGGGCTCTCTTTGACCAGCAGGTAACTACCAGTGTTTGCCTTGACACTTACTGTATGTAACTCTAATGAATAGCCCATTCTAGAAGAAAACAGAGATAATGCATACCCAGAAGTGTACTGGCAGAATCCAAAAACAGACTAAAGAAGAGCCATGTCTCCTCCACAGGGTTCGCGATGGACCCTCCAGGCAACCACCATGGACGGTGATTTTGTAAGAGTTTTATTTCATTTTCATTTTTCATTTGTGCTATGTCACACCTTGTGTTTGCAAACCACAGAAATAAGATTCTGTCTGACTTCCTACTTTTTTCTCAACAGGGAATTCTCACAATCCAGCCTGATCAGATGCAGGTAAGACACTTGTGTTGATTACACTTTGCTTACTTTGCTCTGGCGTTTCTTGATGCTCGTGCCGACTGACCTGAACATATAGAATAGGCTTTGAAAGAGTGACTCGCTGTTTTCCCACCAGACTGTCAATCCTATCTTGATCCTGGTTTTGGTTCCAATCGTGGACAGTGTGATCTATCCGCTGATTGCCAAGTGCAAATTGAACTTTACGTGAGTTTATTTTTGGAAAATATTACATTACTTGAAGCCTCTAGAGTCTGTTAACCTTGTATACAAAATTCCGCAGACTTTCAATTCATTCATTCTTGTCTGTGTTTAGCACCTTCTAAATAGTAAATACATTATGTATGTACATTATATATAAATAATCTCACTATTTGTTATTAAGCATGTATAAGCAGTATATAAATGCTTAACACCACAATGTAGTTATAGGCCATTTTAAAACTCAAGACTCTTTGACATAAAGTGATGTTGTTTTGGCCTCCTGAAAACATTGTTCCTTGTGATTGAATATGGCGTAGAGACATATTAAATTAAGTGTGTGTGGGTGTGTCTGCGTGGGTGGGTGTGTGTGTGTGTGCGTGCTGCAGTCCGTTAAAGAGGATGACTGTGGGGATGTTCCTTGCTGCTCTCGCATTCATCGCTGCTGCCCTGGTCCAGATACAGATTGATGTGAGTGTAACACCCATTATACAACTTAAAAACATGCATTGCTTTGTGAAGCACAATTGACTCAAACACACATTTCTCTTGTAGAAAACCCTGCCTCAGTTCCCATCAAGCACTGTTGGCCAAGGGAAGTTCATCAACATGATTAACAGACCGCTGGACGTCCAAGCTGGAACCAACAAGTTTAACCTGCAGCCTTTCAGGGTACTCCCCCCAACATAAGACACAGTACACTGACACTATTTATCCAAATGCACAAAGGGATGTTTGTCTGTAAGTCACCACACACTAAAGGTCTTGTGTAAAAAAGTATCTTTTTTCCTACAGGCCAATGAGGATTACCTGAACTTTGACGAACCATTTGAACTGACACTGGGGTCTAATGAAACCAACCGAGTCAGTTTAGTGGCTGGCAATCGTAGTACCGGGGTCATCGTTCAGGATGAGTCCAACTCCCAACCCAGGGCTATATGGGTAAGCACACCTGCTCGATTAAATTGATTAAAAATGATATCGTTTTCTGTCTGTCTGCTGCAACTAGGTATGGGGTAGCGTTTTATATTGAACCTGAATCTAGTTCATAATCCCTTATCAAATCTTTTAAAGTAATTTGTTTGGTGGGGAATGAAGACGTCTCTCCGTTAAAGAAATATGTACTGTTTTTATTTCACTGTGTCCTACCTATCTAGCCCCTTCTGATGAGTCATAAGTGATGATTGAGAGGGATTCATTTTATGTTAGTCTATACATTGTTGTTTTCTTTAGGAAAATCCTAAAAATTATACCTTCAAGGACAAAATTGTGGAGGTTCTAAAGTATTTTTCTATCTCCAGTTTGTGGACATCAAATCCAAGCCGGAACAGGGCGCTAATGCTATCAGGCAAGTTTCACATTTGTTATTGAAACATATAGGAATGAGTTTGTATACTGTATTGCACTGTAATTTCCTCTTAATGTAACAAAGTGATAGTGTGCCTGCGTACAGTACATGAGTTCTTAGATAACGCACACAGTAAAGAGGTCACAATTACTTTACGCTAAAAGTAGACTGGTAATGATGATGAACCTGTATATCATCTAATGATCTTTAAATCAGTGGTTCCTAACCTTTTCTGGTGACTACCTAAAGTATCCAGTATTTAGCAAGAAAAAGGCCAAATTAAGATAAAAGTCAGCCTATTTTTCTTGTAATATAAATACGTATTTTGAATCATTTTCTGCCCCTTTGAGTTTAACTTGGGATCGGGGGGTGTCCCCACCTCAAGGGCTTTAGATAACCCTTTTGGCTACACATAATTCTAAATGAAGATAAAACTTCTGATTATATTCCCACAAGTTGTTGCATAGTGAGAAAAGAATTACATGCATGAATTGAGCGAGGGTGCTTTTGATTATAACTTCAACGTTTCTTTTGTAAGAGAAATAATGTGTTTAATCTTTTTTCAAATGTTTAATTTCCACTCTCATTCCAAGACTGTCTCACCTATTATGTTCTGAATTCTCCCTCCCCAGATTTTTGAATGGTTTTGGCTCTGTTTTGAATGTGACAGCAGGTAACCTGCAGTTTGGGGATATCGGCATAAACAACATGTCAGACTATGTTTTGGTACCAAAGGGACGGTAAGACTGATTTCATTATATATGTCACATACAGTAATACTAGAGAAAATCTTCTGCTCTGACTGGGGTTTTTCTTGTTATGGCAGTGCACAGTTCCACATCAAGAAAGGTACTGGTGAAGAATGTAACTACAATTACAACATGGGCTTCGGCAGCTCTTTCACCTTCATCATCCCGACAACCTTCACATTTGGACCAGATGTAACTCATTAATCCATTTTCAGGCACAATTCTGCTTGAATGTCACTTTTTGGGGATTTCGGTAACACGTCTTGGTATCTTGGTATGTCCTATAGTGCAGCCTGAGCATCCAACCAGTGATAGACATCAAGCCTAACACCATCCACATGGCCTGGCAGATTCCTCAGTACTTCCTCATCACTGCAGGAGAGGTGATCTTCTCAGTCACTGGGCTGGAGTTTGCCTACTCACAGGTACAGGCTGCTTTCCTCACATATCTAACAACAACTGAAAACACCAAAACATCGTAGTAAATTGGATAATAAAGTCTGTCCTAATGTTAATTTGGCCAGAGACACAAAACACAGATATATTGACTTGATGTTGCTATAGTATTTAGTTCTACTTGACTCTCCCTTCGCTGTCCAGGCACCCAGCAACATGAAGTCTGTGCTGCAGGCTGGTTGGCTGTTAACTGTTGCTGTCGGTAACATCATTGTGCTCATTGTCGCCGAGGCAGCAACTCTCTCAGATCAGGTGGGTGGGTTTTATATAAGCCATCAGTACACACATATTGTCCTCACTGACCTTGGGTAAGTTCATTTTATGCAAAACAAATGCTTAAAAGGTATCTTGTATGATTAAACTGGATGTATATAATACTTCATATTCGACGGACAGACATGAGAATTGGGTTCAATCTTCTCGTGTGTGTGGTTTTTTTTTCCACTAGTGGGCAGAGTACATCCTCTTCGCCTCTCTGCTGTTGGTAGTGTGCTTCATCTTTGCCATCATGGCCCATTTCTACACCTACATTGACCCGGCCAAGATAGAAGCCCAGTTTGCCGAGAAGGACCCTAAAGACAAGGAGAAGAAGAAGAGTGTGGAGATGACCAAGAAGGACTCGGTTGAGCATTGCAGCGAGGACAGGAGGAGTTCTGACTCCAGTTCTGACGAGGAGGAAACCAAACAGACCAAGATCTAAAGCTTCTCCACGTCTTTACAAATGCTGCTTGGTTCGGTGTTTCAGGTCTGAGTCCAGTGCACTGCTGGGCATGTAGTGGTTAGAAAAAATGGATGATGTGAGTGAAATGGTACTGAAGTTGGCAGAACACAGACATAAGGCTAATGGTAAAGCTCTTGGTGGACAGTGTTAGTGAAGGATCTTGGGGGGGGGGGGGGGGGGGGGGGGGGGGGGGATTATTCACACTATTATCACCATTTTGGCTCACAATCTTTAAAGAATACTCCCTTTTAGAAGTTACTTAAACAATTAAAATCCCTGGAGATTCATTGGTTAATTTGTGCTTCAGCTGTTGTAAATCTGTTTTTTTACAATGAATTATTTTGCACTGTGTAGCAACATTGTTGTGTAATTTTAGTTTCATAGGCTTTTGTAATGGATTACACATACAAAGAAAACATTCCGACATTTGTATTTATTTCCAAGCACAGGGTTGTATGTAATGTATATATGTTGTTTTAGTATTATTAATATATATATATATATATATAATATATATATTATATATATATATATATTATATATATATATACACACACACTACCGGTCAAAGGTTTGGGGTCACTTACAAATTTCCATTGCACTCCATTATAGACAGAACACCAGCTGATCTGAGTGGGGGGGCTGATCTTTAATGCAATATACAATGCCCATTCTAGCAACCATTATCCCTTGTCCCAAAGGCTAATTGTGTTCATAATCTTCAATCATTTTAAAAAACTAATGAGAAAACATGGAGACCCCTTTTGCATATGTAAGCACCTAATGTAATCTGAAATCGCTGCCCTGGTTAAAAACAATGCAACTGATCTCAGCTGGTGTTCTGTATAATGGAGTGCAATGGAAATTTCCAAGTGACCCCAAACTTTTGACCGGTAGTGTGTGTGTGTGTGTGTGTATATATATATATGACATTTGTGTGTGCTCCAGGGTAAACTTAAACTGCTTAATCGTAGTCCATATTCAAACTTGGCCTGGGAGGATACTGCCCTGTGATAATGCTGCTCGCCAAGGTCTTCAAGAAAGATGCCAGGAAGGTGTTGCTGTCAATAAAGATTGTTGTTTCTTTAACCTATGCTTATGTTAAATACATTTCTCTTCTGAATACAAAAATCAGACTTGCTGTAGCTTATACTGTTTGTTGACTGACATCTAGAACAACTGTAATTTTCTTTTACCCTTGGGCATCCCTTTAAAAAGTTGATCGAATGTCCTAAGGGGACAAAAATGTCTTTCAAAAAACTGCCATAACATTTTTTTACTTTCAGAGTTAATTGTTTTAGAAACTAACCAGTATTCATTTTCAGAATGTTAACCCTTTAGCTTAATTACATAATACCAAAAAAGCAAAAATGTAAATATTTTAGTGGGATTTAAAATAAAAAGGCATATGTCAATGATTAGCAACATTGATGTTGATGTGACACTGCAGTACTCCCTGAATAGCTCAGTGAGGCAGTATTTAGGCACATTGGTGCTTGCAGTTATGTTCACCATCTTAGTTTAGCAATTTATGGAACAATTTCTTATTGCGTTCACCACATTCCACTGTATATTGATAATGCAACTGGCAACATCAGCTCTACACACATCCAAGTCCAGGAAATTAGACATGCATGACACAAAGTTCTCAGTTAGCATTAGATCTTTATTTCTCATGTCACTTTGAAAGCTTGCAAGGAGCTTACATTTAACTTGGGAATCCTCAAATGACACAAGCAAAGATTATATACAGTACTATAAACTGTCAGCTATGATAAAGGAGACCAAATGTACACATTTTGTAGTTGTTTCCGTAGCATATGTTTTTTTTTAAGGTATATTTCTTTTGCCGGAGGCAGGTGCCCATATCCATAAAGCATTCCATATTTCCATACTTAACTCTTTGCAGTTATAAAAATATCAGATATTTCTTAATTTCTTTCAATCCCTGTGTTGACAAGTGCGTCTTGAAGCAACTCCTCAACATTATTGCTGCATTAGCACAGTAGTAAAATGTGGAACTCTTAAGTAAACATATAGGAAAACATGGCTATTAGCAACTTTTTTTTAATTTTGTTTTTTTTCCTCCCTCTTACAGGTTTCTTTAAATACTCGACACACTTTCAAAGTGCAAAAAACTGATCTGAAACAAAAAGGTGCAAATCAAACTACAAACATCTGGTGAAAGCATCAAAAGGACATGGCACTTCTAGCACGGTGTGGAAGTGAAAACAGAAATGTCTGGAGTGAGGAAATAAAGATTGATGTTGGCGTTGATGTCTGCAGCTTGGCTGGTCCTGATCTACGCTGTAGTTTGGCCTTGAGCAATTGTCATAATGCGATGCCTATGATGGTCCTTGCTAGTTACTCCTCGCCTCCACTTCTTAAGTAATGCTAAGGATAAATTACAAGCCAAGGAAAATAATACTTCACATGATATCAGCACATAACCGCCTATAGTGTGTCCCCCTTGTAATTGTTCTTGGCTCCACTCAATACTGTTATTCTTATTTAAGAGCCACTGCCGACACAGATCTACCTTAATTCTTGTCCTAAACAATGAATTCAATTGTCTAAACATAATTACAGGTAGGTTTTCCCCGACTACAGAAACAAAAGAAATGCTTCTGCCTCTAAACAAAGCAAGCTTAGTATCATAGTTAGTTTGAGGATTCAGCAGGGGATTGAAATGAAAAGTCAGTCACTTAGAAAGAAAACACTGTTGAATACTGAACTGAACCCCACTCACCGACGAGTAAAATGAACTAAGTCTCTGATGAAATGCCAGAACGTAGATGTGTGTATCTCAAAAAGGCAAGGCATTTTCTGTTCTGTTTGAGTAACTTGAAATCTTTAAGTATCTGCTTTTAAACATTATCTACAAAACGCGCATGACCATTTTGTACACAGTGATTCATTTCCCGCAATGACAA
>NC_045756.1:2376566-2400493 GCF_008692095.1 Etheostoma spectabile
TGTACAGCATGGCAACCCCCCCCCCACCCCCCCGCCCCCGCCTCTGCCTCGGAGGACAAAATCCACTTAAAGCACTTTACCTGAGGTTTCATTAAGAATGCTGCAATTTGCTTTTAACAGGGAGTCTTACATACACAAAGCACACATGTGCGCACGTACACGCACACACACACGCACACGCTGCTTGCACACTAAGATAATATACCTGCAGGTTCATCAAGCATGCTTTCAGAGGTTCCGGGAATATGACACCTGCATGAAGAGGGGGAATGAAGTCTTAGATTTGGGGGAGATTTTTCGGCTCCTTGGCGAGCAAATTCCACGTCGAGACTCCATGGTGTGAGGCTGGAGAAGTCTCGCACATACAGAGCTCAGAGTCCGACTTGGCTGTTGTTTTTCTGGTGGTTTAGCTCCGACTTAGAGTCTTGTCCAATCACAGCCGATTCCACGGGTTCTGCTGCCCCCTGAACTTCTCCTCTCTTAGTGGCTAAAAGAAGCTCTGCAAGGTTTTTCTGTTATCCTCCGCTTTGGAGTTCAGTCACTTTTATTACAGGCTAGGTTAGCCCACCCCCCCCACCACACAATCTCCACACAGGAGGTCAAACGTGGTCAGCTGGTACTGAATGGCTTGGCCCCTGACTTTTAATCCTCTGACCTGGCGGTGGGGTTGGGGGGCTGGGGGGAACTGGGAGAGCAGGACTGAGGCAGACAGCCAATTACTAGTGGGAGGAGGAAGACGTCCTGCTTGTGGAGAAACTGCAGGAAAAAGAAAACAAATGGTAAATTATCATCATCAACTGCATGAATGAAAACATTTAGATTACATTATAAGGAAGGGAAGCAAGGGTGAACTAATAGTTCTGGTGATCACTTTCTAAGTCTAATCTAAATTGTTTTCTCTACTGTGTTTGAGTTAAAAGAAACCATTAACTCCAAAATCAAACATCTTTTTCCTCTTAAATGTAAAAAGTGATCATCCATCAGTATAGAGTATTTTTGGTGTGAATTGCCAGGGGTTGAAGATACCGGCCTTCTCTTAAATATAATAGAACGATGGCACTCGGCTTGTGGTGCTCAAAGTGTCAAGAAAAAAACAACAAATCTCTTTCCAGAAATCATGACCTGGTTACTCAAGATAATCCAGAGACCCGGGTGGGAGCAGTTTCCTGGGGGAACTATGCCCTTTCTACCAAACTACACCCACCGACCGCGTCACTGCACAGAAGGAAGTGTACTTATGGATGAGAGTCTTCACAGATGAAAAAAATTTGACTTATTAACCTGAGAAAACTCAGGTGACAAATGTTAAAACCAGGTCAGAAAAGCCTATTAGAAAATGGATCACCACACGTTTTTTTCTCTCTCACTGGCCTCTTAGGCTTCTTTAAGATTCTGAGACAGGTGTTACCTCTGGAGCCTGTGGACCATGTGAGCCACCAGGGAATCAGAGATGCCAGGGTAGGCCTCCTCAGCCAGCAAGATGGCCTCCCTCAGCTCATCCAGGACCATGGGGTTCCCGTTCACCTGCTCCTGTCTCGTCTTAAGCTGGGAGACCGGAGGAAGGCGAGAAGGCAGAGATTTGGTTAGATTGAGATGAGAGCACCAATTCAATAAGACCAGGGACCCATCTGGGTGTAATTCTAACTGGATCCAGAGGTTGTTTGAACCAAAGTATTAAAAAAAAAAAAGGTTTGAAGTGCAAGCAAGGGTCTGTTTTTAGGCACCAATTCTGCATGCAACATTTCACTATATTTATTTTAGGCCTGTGTAAAGGAGAATAATTTGTGGTCAGCCAGTCTGTTGGTTATCCAGGCGGGGTTCCCTACCTCAGCTAATGCAGGAGAGATGACTGTGGCCAGGCTCTGTGAATAAGGCCTCTTTGGAATGTCTTTTGTCTGTGGAAAGGGAGAGAGACAGAGACATGAGAACGGGTGCAGTGGAAGCAAATTAAAATAGTGCAGCTTCACCTTAGGGGGAATCTTTTTAAAATCAGCACGGCGTATTTCCCTAAATAACATCACACCATCTTACTGTGGGTTAGCTCGGCAATGTCGTTCTATCAGAGTGGAACGAAGGTCTTGATTGTTTTTAAGCTCATGCACTCATGTCTCACCTGGTCTGTTGTCCCCGACTGTCCCTCCCCATTCTGCAGCTTCTTGGGGTCCTTCTCCCGGATGGTGAAGATCCAGTCATCACTGCCAAAGTTATTCCCTCCCGACGCCTGGCCATCCTGCTCTCTGATTGGACAGATTATAGAGAGGCTTTGAACATTATCAGGAGGAGAGATGAAGTCATGCATGTTAAGTGCATAAAGCCCATCATAACAGACGTGGGAGGAGAGCAGAACAGAGGATGTGTCTCTCTTTCAGCGGGATGAGTTTGTGTCAAATGGACTTTTTATTTTTTACTTGAGAAAAGGCATGAGTTAAAAGACATAAATGACTGGTGTACCAGAAAAAACTAGCCATCCAAAGTGAGGAGGACAGAATCAGACTTACGAGTCAGACTCGTCAGAACTGGACTCTGCGGTTCTAGACTGCTCCGCCTTCCACCTCTTGTACTTGTCCACCAGCTCAGTCAGGTAGGAGGTCTTTTTTGCGTGACGGACAATCAGCTTATGCTTCAACAGCTCTTTGGCAGTTGGCCTCTGTGGAGCAGACGGGAGGCAAGTGAGATGAGCACATGATGCAGTCAGGAGAAGCATAATCTGTGCAGACAAAAAGCTAAATCTTTAAAAATATAGACACTACTTACAAAACTGGGCTCCTTGTTCAGACAGGCCTCGATAAACTCTTTAAGCGGTTTGCTGTAGTTGCCCTCCAGCGTGGGCGGGTTGTTCTTTGGGATGAGGAATAAAACCTTCATGGGGTGGAGCTCTGAATGGGGCGGCTCGCCTTTCGCCAGCTCGATGGCTGTGATGCCCAGAGACCAGATATCTGCCTGGAGAGCACAGGGAGACGTGGTGAAAACATACAAGCCAACCAACAATCGGAGCGACAAAAGGTTTTCCCATTGGCTCTCTCCAGTGTTATGGACCAGTCCATGTCTGCTAGAGTGGGTGTGTCTTTAGCCTGATTGACAGGGTCAGCCTGAGATGAGCACATATAAGATGTTTGGTGTGACACACTGGAGGAGAGCAATGATGACTTATTTGACTCCTCTGTTGAAGCGGAAGTTGTTGTGGCCCTCCTTCGTAACGGCCGTCTCAAAGCTCTTATTTCAGCTATGGAGGAGAAAGAATCAAGCATCGAGGAGGGATCTCCGAGGAGCTATCAGCGAGAGCAGCCTTCCTGGAAGCCGTGCAGCTCAAACCCATTGCTATCTGCAATCATACACTGACAAATTGATGTGGCGCTTCAGAGGAAAAGATAAACATCTCATTCCTCTGAAACACATTTCCTCGATTCCTCTCTCCTCCCATGATTTCATTGCGTCTCTGCCATGCTTCCTCGGTGGAACAGACTATGACGCGAGGAAGGAAGGCAAACAGAGGAGCAGGGCATGCAATTTAAGGGACGTGAGAAGGACACAAAGAAGACTGAAGCTGGCTTTTGTTTCTCACACACACCATACAACTATTTGTAAATGCACCTTTTTAAAACTGAAGTACACACAGAGCGGGCTGGCGGACTCAGCTGAGAGACACTGGAGCGAGCAGGTTGTTTCGGAGCACGGACAAGAATGATCTGGGTGACTCACAAACCCAGCAAAGCCCCTCTCAGCTTAGGTCTGATTCTCAAGTTAAATGCAGCGCACCGAGACAGTTGGCTGATATTCTCTGCTAGGCTAGCACTACCACGCTGACAGAATTTGTGTTTTTAGCCAATTTAAGCAAGGCAGCTTTATTTGTATAGCACATTTCAGCAACAGGGCAATTCAAAGTGCTTTACACAAAATCAGTTAAAGAACAGTTCAAAAATAAAAACAGATAAAACACAAGAATAAAAGTTACAGTGCAGTATAAGAAATTAAACATTAAAGAAATGATCATTTAAAGAAAGGCAACATCAGACTTTATTGTTCTCCAGTGTACAGTAAGAGTCGTCTTTGACCTTACCTTAGAGTCATAAGCCGACTGTTTGATGACCTCGGGGGCCATCCAGAAGGGTGTGCCAACAAAGGTGTTGCGTTTGATCTGAGTGTCGGTGAGCTGTCCCGCCACGCCAAAATCAGCCAGCTTCACCTCTCCCTGCTCGGACAGCAGCACGTTGGCAGCTGTGGAGAGGAGGACACAGGGAAAGGTTGGTGCGATACAGCTCCGAGAGAGTTGCCGCATCTCCAGACACTTCAGTCAATGCCATTTATCTGCATCGTCAATTTATTCAACAAAGAGGGAACTGAGAAGCCTTTTAGCGAAACCCGCTGCAGCGTTCAACTCAACTCCCCGATGAAATTCTAACTATATAACACACAAAACCATAAGTGGATGTCAATACCATTAACGTGCTACGTGATATTTGTGTGCGTGCTCAATGATGCCATTTAGTCAGCTGAAACCGTCGTCCTCTAATAGCAGCGCTCTCAGTCAGCTACCTTTGATATCCCTGTGGATCTTCTTCTCAGAGTGCAAATACTCCAGGCCCTTGAGGATCTCTCTTAGGATCGTGGCGATCTGGGTCTCATCCAGAGCTCCGGGCTCCATCTTTTAGGAGAGAAACACACAAAAGTAATGAGCTGTGGGTGTCAGCTGAGCATTAGGGTGGGTGATTAATAATTCTACAGGGCTGACAGTAGAGCAAAAGCAATGACTAAAGCCAAACGCACACAACTGTGATTCAGATTTAAAGAAAGCAGTTTGCCTAAAATGATATTAAATATTCCAATGGAAAGAGCCAAAGCAACAATAAATGTATCTACTAACAAGGATTGCGTGTGTATCAAAGCCTAATATATCTTATTCATCCATAGCATGTATTCTTTACTCTCTTACTTAATGTGCTAACCTCGCTCTTCTAGGGATGTTAACAATTAACAGTTTAACCGTTAGCGTGGTTAAAAAGTAGGCTATACAATTGTGTTTAACTATAGACTGTGAATACAAGTCATGGGGCCTTTTTTTTGAAGTAGCTTGTTGGAGAGTTTAAAACCCTGTTGGGTGGAATCTGTAAATAGCTTGCACTGTGAAACTGTTATAGATAGGCTTTGAACACCACAAACCAAATCCCACAGAACTTGGTCACATTGGAGTGTGCAGAAGCTGATTTCCCCAAAACTAAAGAAATCGTACAATAATCCAGGAAGAGGAGAAGCATGTTCAGCATTTTGCACCATGTGTTTTAGTGGAGGTGCCGCATTTCGTGCCTCACCGCTAATGTCACAGGAAATTATTATTTTCATAGTATGTTAAGGAAATGTAATATAAGGCTTATCACGCTTCAGGCAAGGAAAAGTATTTAATGAATGAGGAAATTATTCTAACCTAATCAAGAAACTACATTGATAAAGGACAAGATACGAGATGAGACGCTTCAGGATGTCTGATTCGGCCCAGCAGGTGACTGGCTGAGCAAACCCTACTGTTCACTTTGAGAGCAGCACTGCGTGATGTCAGGAAAAGAAGTGAGGCTGTCAAGAGTTTCCGATACATCAACGTGCATCTTTAGCAATCACAAACCTCAGTGCAACAGAAACACAAAGCAGGAATCACTTACCAAATCTAATGCTGAGCCTCCACCTAAATACTCCATAATGATCCATAGCTTTGTGTCCTGAACAGCGGAGACAGAGAAAGAGAGTGAGCTGCCAGTGATGAGCAAAAGGGGTCATTAAGCACAACAGGGCATTTGTGGAGACGTATTCATAGCTCGTTTATGAAGGTGGTTACTGGCTTATTGCGAAGTGTCAAGAGCCAGGTGCATTCCGAAACAAGTCAGGAGGACACATAAGGGCTTGGTGGGTGTCTGAAGTCGTCTGAGGCTAATCCCTTTTTAATTTAGGATTATTCAGGGTAAAAGTGGGTAGAGGAAGACAAATCCTTCTCATATACTCACTTGGAGGTTTGACTCGGAGGGGAAAACTGATGCAAAAATACTTAACTAAGAAAGTCAACTTAAATTGAATGCATACTATACAGACTATAACCTTTTCCTGTGACAGCATTTGTGTGACAAGCATCACCTTCAGGTATGAGCCGTAGTACTTGGTGACAAAGGGGCTGTCGCACTGGCTCAGCACTGTGATCTCCTGCTGAATGTCTTCGATCTCGTCCTCCGCTTCCTCCAGGTCTATGGTCTTGATGGCCACTACTTTCTGGGTGCGATTGTCGATGCCTTTGAACACCTCGCCAAACGAACCCTTGCCAATGCGCTCCAGCTTGGTGAACAGCTCCTCCGGGTCAGCTTTGGTATTCTGGCAGTGATGGGAGGGAGAACAAAGAAGGGGAGGAAAGGGGAAGGAGGATTTAAAAAGAAAAAAGGGAAAGAAAAAGGAATGTTTGAAAAGGAACTGAATGTTGGGGAGTAAATAGGAAACACCAGCAGGGTGCCATTCTTACAGGACACATTAATTCACTCATTGCAGCACCTGGTTTGTGTACACAGACACAGGAGAATGAAAGGGAAAGAGTGTAACAATTGGATAACAGGCAGGTTAAAAAGAATTGTAAATGAAACAAAATATGCTCTTAAAATAACATGTTGGTCCTTTAAATACCCTACTGCATCTTTGGGGGTTTTCTTATTTGCCGAATACTTTCCCAATAATCGACGAGCTTATAAAATGAGTAGTTTCTCAAGTCTCCACCGGCATGTCTTTAAATGTCTTGTTTTGCCCAATCAACAGTCCCACACCCAAAGATATTCCATTTGCAATAATATAACAGATACAAGCAAATAACAGTTTTGGCAAAAAAGAAAAAAAGATTGAACATGTTAAATACTTCCATCATTTGTAAAGTTTTCACAAATTTAAGACCACTATATGAGCATTTTTTGGTATACCAACTAGGGCTGGGTATTGTGAACAATGTCTATACAATATCAATAGCCTTAACATGATACCGATATCAACAGAGTAGATCATTTGAAAAGATCTTTTCTCATGTCATGCATTTATTTTGATCAGACGCCACAGGTGTGTGGTTAAGCCATACTTTCAAACGTTGTAGTGGCTGAACTGCCAACTCCATGAGATTCACCACACCAGGCTGTATGGGTTGTAGCTGCTGCAGTAGTGGGCCAATCATATGTCGCATTAAATCAAACAACGCTTGTGGTGATTGGCTGTAGCACACTGTAGCATGTGTATCTAAATTTTGGCTGAAAAAAAGCCTTGAACATCGCAGGAAGTAAACTAAAATGACTTAACTCTCCAGAGGCTGCTCTATGGGAAACACAAGTGCAGGCGCTGACAAAAACAACTTCCTTTTATGATGACTTTGGAGCAGAGAAAGGGTCAATATATGCCCTTATTGAGATGAAACAGCTGCCTTCCAAGAGGAATGTCACCAATGCAGACCCTTTTAGTGCCATGAAAGTATTAGTATAGTATAGTAAATGTATTTAAGAAATTAAAACAATAATTCTGCTTATGGAAAGTGTGGTACAGAAACAAAGTGATAAGTCATATTTCAATGTGCTTTGTTTGGGAACAGGATTTTAACTGAAATAAGAGCTTTAAGTCAAACACTAACTTTTTCTGCAAGATTTACAATTTACACTTGTCTTAAAACTTAAATATTGCCAGACAATTTGACTGACAAGCTAAAACTTTGAGTGCACTTGAATCATGTCCTGCAATTTAATTTAGGAGCACCTTCACCTGACTTGCAGCAAACACTTCTTTCCAACTTAGCACCCTTCTTATGTTGTCTTAATTGGTGCCAAGTCTCCAGCCTCTGATGCATCCTCACCCAACTTCTGAGTCTACATGCTTCCAAAGCAGAGAAATCTGCTAACACGCATGCACGGCACCATAAGAATTTCCCCACTGGGGATCAACAAAACAGTCTAAATCTGGTGCATGAGGCAGTTTACATTAGTAACAGTTATCTCCTCTAGTCATCTACCCAACACAATTATCCCCTATAGGCAAACTCCTAAAGATAGCAGCAGAGGAAAGAAAAAGGCTCATGTGTTAGTTTTTTTTGTAGAGTGGAGCAAAGGATATCCACGCTTTCAAGTCATGGTTGAAATATCGGAATTTTGGGTTTAATGCGTATCCTTTTGTTTGTTTAGTTTACATGAAAATAACTATGACGACATAGCAAAAATGTAAATTTCTGCTAAGCTAATGGACTAAACTATGTTTACGATGTTTGAGATGTTATGTTTTTTTAATTCATTTTGTCATCAATTACACGCCTGACATGCATTTGCTCAATTCATGTTGCCAATTACGCATTTCAAATATTTCCAACCACGCGTGTGAGATTTTACGAGGTGTCCCTGAGATAACCAAAGTCACAGAGCTGGATAGGTGTGCAGTGCACCGTGCACAAACCCACAGCATGGAGTCAGTCAAAGAGTGTACATTTTGTTCTGGCAGTGACCGCAACTAGCTACTTATTGCGGAGCAAATTCAAAAGACATTTGGCTTACCTGCATCCCCGGCAGGTTACCCTGAACAGGAGAATGGGCCATGGTGATGCTGACTGGATTTGCGCCTCCAACAACGCAGTGTTGAGCTCTCCTCGGCTTGACTTATGTTTACTGTCCTGGCTGTGGTAACGTTACCGTTAATGTTAGCAATCCTCCAAGACACCTAGTGACACAGGCCCACTGAGAACCGTCACAGGAACTTTTATGTAGAGAGAAAAATGTCCCTCCGCACAGGTTGGTATATCTTTCCGGTGTCCCAACCCCAAGTCATCCAAAAACAGCTGAGCAAGCTAACAGACGTTTGCTAATGCTAACTCTGAAGCTGCAAGCAAGAAATCCGCAATGTTACTTTGCTAACCGGCTGGCTAAGCGTTAACTAGTGCGTTGAATCAAATTCCCCACTCAGGGAAGTTAACGTTATGCCGCTGCAACAAATTGTAATTCTAAAAAACGATGAAGTAGCAACAACTATTTATTTCCAAATCACCCAACTGTCACTTTCTGAAAACGTTTTCTCTCGCTAACGGTGTTGTCAGCTAGCTAACATGGTTAGCTCGCTAGCTAGCTAGCTAGCCAACGCATACAACCTGACAAACGTTGTGTCAGCGAGCTGGCTTGGTGCACGCTTGTCTGCATACCGCAAATGTCACCCACAGAACTTAGTCTTGAATAAACCGATTACCCAGCTTTTATCTTTGCACTAACTTGCCCGCAGCAGCTCTACAGGTCTGGCATCTGCGGCAAGGATAGCTCGCCAGTGTTTTTGTTTCCACCCTCACTTTCGTCCCGTACTCTCGGCCATCTTGTCGGTGCTGTGACGCCTGGCTGGGCGGATCCGGAGCAGTCAGCAACAACAACAGCTGACTTGTCTCTCACCGGTGTTGATGGCAACTGGATGGACCGAGGTCCCCCAAAACTTTTTGAGTCAGTGATACCTAAATCGATGAAACCGTTTTGGTATGGTTGTGTGCCTCAGAATTCCATCTGAAAAAACTCCAGTTCTGTGATCTGGGGATTTGATCCATATAGCCTGAGATGGTGCTAGATAATTGATAAAACACATTTACTCAGAGGCTTAATAAAATAAGAGCTAGCCTATTGATTAAATCACTTTTCAGGTTTTTTTTTAGCCTGTCAGGGACATGTGCCCCATTTTTGGAATATTCCCATAATGTTGGGTCATCTGACCACCTGAGGAGTTGGAAGTTAAAATCAACGCTCCTTCATGGGAAGGGACCGCACCCTCTTAGGTGCAATCATTCCCCTAGGTTAGAGGCGAAACGCCCTTTGTTCACCTTAACATAATGTGTGTGTATGTCCTCTAAGTTGATTTGTATTTATGTGGTTTTCGATTGTCACCAATGCCCACGATGTATGTTTGATTTATTGTTAATTAGTTTTGTTATTCAGTTTTATTTCGTTGCAGAGTTACATACCCGGACAGAAACCGTCAGTAAAGAAATTGAATTGAATCTGCCTTCTGCCAAAATTGCTCTGCTTAAACAACCCACTTCAGGGCTTCCCGCTGCTTCTTCTTCCATGATGACACCAATTGAGGCTAGCTATGTGTTTCCCTTCAAGTAACGTTAATCATATTAAAATCCACTATTAAAGGCTGCCTTAATTAATTGCGATTACACACATATCGCAGTCTTATGATATATTCATGTGATTGTGTAAACCCTGTACAACTGAATTAAAATAACACAATTGCATCGTGAATAGACTACTAAATCAAATTCGAATGATTTTCCAACCGATGCTATTTGGCAGTGCATCAGTGCTAATTGAGTTTAGCCTAATTGATGGTTGTTATGTTTCACCACAGGAGGGCGCCAGTGTATAAACTTCGCTTCAGCAGCATCCTCGTGTAGCCTACTTTGGATGCTGATGCACCATCGCGGGCTGCAGCTATATACATTACGACGGGATGGCCTGTGCATTACTGCTGCTGGTGTTTTTGTTGTCACCAGGAACACTTGATGCATAGGCTATCTGTAGCTGTGTGCAGATTCGGTCCACAGTGATGTCTACGGCTGTTTCAACCAGTTCTAACAAAGGGCCTGCATGTCGCTGGCCATAGGCTGCACATGTGGCCGTCAAACAAGGCACATTAAGGCATTGCAACATGATTGGTATTGCTGCTGCCTCAACACTGGATTTCAGGATACAAAGATATCCTACAGAACTATTATTTAAATTGTAGGCTACCTAGGAGAGATTACAATTAAGAGAGGCTACCCTATGGATGAAACGCCAAGTCGATTAAAATTCACAATTGAGTGATACACATGGCCATTGAAATATCCTGTTACAAGAGAGCCTACACTCATTTCGAATACAACATTCACGTATGTCTGTTTGTGTGGCTATAAACCACGTTCATGGAGGAATATCCATCACAAATGCATTTCTGAATAAAAGTATGCGCACAGCTACTCCGCGTGTCACTTGTGCGCCTCATCATCGCCGCGTCCAGGGTTGAACGTGTGTAATAGGAAGCACTGCCTCCCTCCTTCATGCGTAAATTATGTAGGGCAGGACGGGAACGCTGTGCTACCTCCATTTGAGAAAACCCGGCCGGTAAATGTGAGGAGAAAAAAAGGGGAAAACGCAAAAAGCCGTCTTCAACCACCGTTTGACAGAAGCGGAGCAGCGCATCACGACTTGACTACAGTGAAGCCAAGTAGAAGAAAAGATGGACATCACGGATCAAGGAGCTCAAATGGAGCCGCTCTTACCAACGGTAAATAGACACGCTATTGTGTTTATTTTCATTTTTTCATAAACTGTAGCTTTGTATATTACAAAGCTGAATGGACTATTGGTCACCCGCTTATGTAATTTCTCTTTAGAATAAAGCAGACACAATTAGGATGAAACGTTACATCAATGTATGATTCATATTTCTATTTCAAAATGACCTATATTTTGACTGCTTTACTGGTGTCGCCTGGATATCGTGACAAACACGAATAGCAAAATTTATATTTTCGCCTTGACCACAATTTATATTTAGGCAAATAATTATATGGATCACTGCAAACGCCTGCCTTCACACAAAAGGCATTTGTGATACACTGTACAGGTTGGCACAGTGTTACACAGCAGCTATAGTTATTCATTACGACCTTACATGGAAAGGCTCCTTTTAATATGTGGCCTTTCAACCAAATCGTGTCCACCCAGTTTGTATAGTCTATGAAGCTTTTCAATCTGTTGCTTTATGTATACAGTACTCCGGATCTAAGATGTTACACTGAGATGAGAGCATGAAGTGTGTGATCCTAACAGTGAGGAGCAAGAGGGAGGTTCAGTATATAGCTCATCAGTTGGATGTAATGAGCTTGCTGTCTTTCAATGAGAAGCTTCACTGGGATATTACAACTTACTCCTAACCCATTTGGCCGTTTGTACGGAATTTGTGACAATAATACAAATTCATAAAGTAAAAGAGTAATCAAATTTCTTCACGTGTCGTCCCCCTCCATATGTAAATTGAGTACAGCAGGGATCAACGGGGTCGAATCCGTGTCTGCCCAGGTCAGAGGTCCGTGAGCCCACTGGCAGAATATCATACATGCCTTAAACACAAAATATGGAGCCACTTGAAGGCAGAACCTGCGTCAGCGGTCCTTCTCTCCTCATTAGCATTCAGGTGAGACTGCGCTGAGAAGAAAACACAAATCCACGGCCTTTGACGCACTGTCGATGCCAGAGAGAAATTAAATACATTGCTTTGTGTTCACCATGTTTAAAAGCAGTGATTGCTCTGGACGCAGTGTTAGACGTGTTACACGAGGACTTAGTTTTCCAGAGCTCACAGCGTACAGTGAATCCTGAGGGGGCTGATGTGGTGTGTGCGTGCGTGTGTGTGGGAAGGCTGTTCTGTTTCCCCTGCAGTCTCGGTGCAGTATGGTTGCTTCCCTGTCATAACTCATTGCTGCTTCTCCTGTCCCTCCGCCTACGCAGCAAGCCAATGCGTTGTCATGGTTTCAGCAGGATGTGTATGGGAATGTGAGGTGCTATTTTCAGGTACTCCTTGTTAAAAAACATGGCCATAACTATATTTCAGTATAGTATATAGTACAACCTATCTTATTGTACTCCATTCAACCAGGTTTTCAGGTTGCCAAGGTCAAACCACTGTTTGATTTACAGCAGGAAGCACTGTATTTGAATGCCTCATTGCTAGACCCACATATTTCATTACTTTTGTGTTTGGGACACTTGAGTTTACTTCATGAGAATCTGGCATGGCAGTTAAGTTACTGCATGCTTTCCTATTTGTCCAGTTGACTTATTTCTTGTTCTTTGACTTGCAGGAACAAAGTTCCCAAGAAAATAAAGATGTGGTGAGTACATCTCATTCTCTTCATCTGGCTGATGCTGGCAATCCATGTTTTTTTTTCTAATATCTGTAATCTATAGTAATATTGCACATATGCATTTAGTTTATGGCTTTCATTAGCCAGCTTGTTTAGCAAATGTTGTGTATTTTTAGATCACAATTGTCACTCTGCATCTGGCAGCCGAGCAAGGCTGAGAACACGCTGGGTAACCAAATAATAGAAATGGGAATTTAGTCAAATTGCTTTAAATAGCTCACATAATATTAGTGTAAGCAGACAACTGAGCCAGTTATGGAGAAGAGTTGCGATGCATGCATCTGTCATTTGCTCTGACAAAATATTGCTTATGCAACTGTGGGCTGTGAGCCAGACTGAGGACAAGACTGAGCACAAAGTGTCTGCCAGTGGCTAAACTGTGAATCCTCCTCTTTCTAGAACTTAATTTATACCCCATATCATTTTTTCTTTCCTAAATATTGTGAGGATGCATTGCTATTTGCCACCTTAGTTGTTTGATCAATGCAGCAGTGTTGATCCTTGTGCTCGTTTGGAGCCGAGGTTACTTGTAAGGTTGTTGGAATTTAATGATCATGAATAGATTATCACAAATCGTAGCATTTTGAATTCACTAAAACACAAGCTCAGTACAAATACTTATAAAACATCAGTTCTGACAGTTTCAGTGCTATGGCATAACACTGATCTAGTTCAACATGTTGGGAAATGTGCTTATTTACTTTCCTGGCGAGATGAGAAGATGGATACCACTCTTTTACAACAGAGATGTATCAATCATATCAATTACCTCTTATTGGCTTCCCCAAAGTGTCAAACTATTTCTTTAATCTTGGATCCAAACTTGATAACTCTGTCTTGGCCTTGTTGCCTATCAGTTTTGACTCTTTTGTGACTTGCCTTTTTCTACCTGGTTAGACTTGTATGAGTCTGCACCACTTTTGGATTTGTCAAAATATTTCTGCCACTTTAAAACTATTATTATTTTTATTTTTTTATTTGTGATTTTATAGATATTTGGTTTAATTTTGGACCGGTCTAAAAAGGGAACTAACCTGTATGAACTTACTGTAGTAAGTTGTTTAGCTGGTAAACAGGAACTATATACTAACTATTGACTGTTGCCTTGTTTGAAATCTTCCTGTACATCATTATAATAATCACCTGACTGTATTTTCTGCAGCTATAGTATAATTTGTTGTACATTTAGAGAGAGAGCTTTTTGCTCGTTTCAAACTTCTGTCAACCACTTCTCGACTTGAACTGGAGTAGTCCTGGTCCTAGATTTGACTTGGATATGAGTGGTGTGTTCCTAATTACAACCCTGACATAACAGCAGGCTCTCTGCCAGGCTTTCCAGTTAGGGGCTGGTTGATTTTTCGGTTGGAGAAGATCAGTGAGAACAGACGGAGGAAGTCTCTTGTAGTTGTGTGAAGCTTGTTCTTTTGAGTGTGGTGTTCTTGGATCAGTGTGAAATCTCTGTTTGACTTGGTGATCCGACTGTGTATAACTGGCTGGCGGGCAGGCAGGAGGCCGCCCTGCTGCAGCTAGGAGCCTAGACCGGCTGTGCTCCTTTCCATAGTTAGTCATAGCAGTGTCAGTGGGGAGGAGGGTGAAGAGAGTATGGATGTAGGTAGAGGCAAAGGGTACAGAGCTGGATAGAGAACGTGAGAGACAGGTGGTAAAAGAGGAGAGCGACATATAGAAAATTAGATTGTGTATTGTAGTTTTTCTGCCTAATACAAAATCATCTTTGCTATTATAAGCTTTAAGAAATATCAGGTGACATAAACCACAAAGACAGCATTATTGTGATTTGACATCTCAGGCAGTGCAGCAGAAATAGTTTCTTGTTTCTCCGGTTCGGTTTCTGGGACACCATGCCTCGATCACTGTTTCGCTGACAATGCACTACAGCCAGAGAGCAGCTTCTTTGCCTCAGGTAGGTTGTGCAGACACACGCACTCAGACACATGCGCTTAAAGATGCATGCAATGTATCCGGTAAGACTGCACCGCCAGTCCTGCTTTCTGCTTCTTCTACTTGAGGTGTGTGGTGACATGTAGCTGTCAGGTGTACTGGGGCTTTGTTTTTGCCCCTCGTACAGGATGGTGTTTGACTCCCTGCAACCTAAGGATTCTCTTAGGTAACAGAGCTACAGGGCTTGGAGGCTCAGCGGGGCAGAACTGTGCACGGCACAGCATCGTGATGTCAGAGCACTAATCTCCCTGGGGGATTGGCGGATGGACGCTTGTCAGAAACATTTGATGCTACCCTGGATGAAAGCAGTTGGAGGCAGAGTCGGCGCTGAGCTCCCTGCTTTTGTTTTCATGTTGTGTTTGTGGGTCCTTCGGAGTGAGATTGCAGCCATATTCCAGCATGGGAAGTGTGGCGGAGGAGTCTGGCTAAGAAGAGGGTTTGACTAATACTCCACCAGAGAAGCTGATTCTATCTTTGGCTGCTATTCTCTCTGACTTTCATACAAACACAAACGCACACTCTGAGTCCAGGTTGGGGCTCAGGCCCTAAGACTTAGCTTCTCATCTTACCATTGCCGCAAGCACAAGGGGAGTTAGCGGGCATCCTGCCCCAACCTTAAAAGAGGCACACCATGCTGTCAGTCGACCACAAAGGATTTATTTATCAGGTAGGTTACTCTGATCATGCATTCAAATGATTCAAGCTGTAAGATGGTAAGCATTTAATTTATTTTGCTGCAGTTCAAATGTAATAGTTAGAACAAGTTAGAGACTGATTTGGATGCACTATTGTTGTGAGACTGCGATTGAACAGTAGATACAGTAGATAACAAAATTTAGTTGGAAAAAATAAGCTTGCATGTAATCTTACGGGTTTTCCTAACTGCATGATTTTAATGCATGTATAGTTGATAGGCTGCGGGAGGCTTGCCTCCTGTGCTGCCAAGATGGCCAGTTGTCCTGATATGCATGCGAAAGGTCCGCGGAGGTTGGCTGACAGATGGGACTGTCATTCCGGGGCGAGAGAGGAGCTTATACCCGCTGCACTGACCCTTGTGATCTCCGAGGGAGAAACAGGCAAAAAAAAGCCAGGAACATTGGATTTGTTTGAGCGTGTTCTCACGTACGTCGATTTGTTCTAGTCTTTTTGTGCTTTTAGGACATGCAGAAAGTTTTCCTACCTGCTAGTTCAAAAAATCTCAAACCCCCTTGCTGTTTCTGGAGGGCAGTGTTATCCCTTCTCCGACAAGGTTAGAAAGAAGTGATGATGAAGAGATATTCCTAGTGTACTTAGCATATTGTTCCCTGCGATGCAGCCGATGCTGATCCTGCTGCCATTGCCACGGTAACCATGGCCATCTGTAGAGAAGAAAACCATGACAACAAAAGCTGTCAGCCAATCACAGGGCTTGTACAGCTGCTGATAATCCATCTCCCCTCATTGCTAGCTACAAGCTCTAGATTCACTCTGGCTCTTAGCACATGTAGACAGTCCACTAAAGCAGATCAAAAGTAAATAGACAGATTTACATTAAGTCTTATGGATTTTGCATGAAGCACCTTACTTTGCACAGCAGCTGGATTCTTAATTTTACGCGAGAATCAAAGGATAACATATCCATCTTGTCAGGCTTCAAGTAATGCATTTACGTCTGAACTCCACCTTACTGAATCAATAAGAATGAGAAGCTACGGGCGTGGTTTAGGTGATAGATGTAGGCTTCATCCAGTCACTTGCCAGGTATCTTTTGAAAATGCCTGCCCTTTTCCAAACAATTTCCGTCACGGTTCCTGTGATTGGTTGGTTCTGTGTAACAAACCATCTGGCACATCAGGTGATGAGACACCACCTGCTTTTGGTGACAATTCTGGCCTTACTGTGGAGAATGTAATCAACTTACTACATCTGATATCATTTTTAGAGTATGCCTTATGGCCTAAATCTCAAGGTATAGGTATGGAAACTTTCATCATCCCTGCTGTTGTGAAAGACTCAGGAAAGATCCCTATAGAACATAGAAATGAGGTCACATATCTGCTTCTCTGTGCAAGATGTGATTATGCACATAGATTCTTGGAATGAGCTTGTGAGAATCAATAGGTCTCTGATTTATACTGGCCATGGAATATAATCTCTCAGACAAATCTGGTGTTGACACTTAAAGACACCCTCTGTTGTTTTTCAAGGCAAGTCAATTTATTTATAGAGCACATTTAAAATCAACCTAGGGTGAACAAAGTGCTGCACAAAGTTATGTTATAAAAACAAAGGAAGACAATACAAATACAGACACAATGAACATCACACAAACAACACATTTCTATGCAAATGTCCCTCAACTAAATCATACGCCAAAGGAAAAAAATGTGTTTTAAGACAAGACTTAAAGATCTCTGCAGTAGAGGAGGACCTACTATTTATGGGTAGTTTGTTCCAGAGTCTCAGAGCCACAACTGAGAAGGCCAGATCACCCTTTGTTTTCATCCGGGACTGTGGAATAGCTAAAAGGAACTGATTAGACAATCTTGGAATCCTGAAGGAGCGATAGGGTAAGGAGATCAGCAATATATAAAGGGGCCATGCCATGTAATGCATTATAAACATTACCTTAAAACTGATTCTATGTTTGACCGGTAACCAGTGAAGTGAAGCCAATATCGGGGAGATCTGATTCCACCTTCTAATACCAGTCAACAGTCTAGCAGCCGCATTCTGGACAAGCTGCAGGCGTGATAAAGATGATTGGCAAATCCAAGAATATATTATTTCTGATATTATATGGGGACCCCTTTAACTGTTACACCGCCAATTGGCATGCTCGTAGCTGGCAACAGATCGTTCTCTGCTTTGTTCATACTAATGCCACAGGAAAATTTGATCGCTAAAAGGCTAATAATGTAATTTAGTATTGCTGTTGAAAAGAGACTGACGTTAGGTTAAAAAAAGACTGGTCAAAATCAAAGCAGCAGAGGCCGATGTATCCTCACTTTTAGTCTGTCTAATGTGTCAAACCCAAACACTGGATTGCTGGTTAGCGTAACAAAGCTTGAGCACTGGTAGCAAAGATGGGGAGAGACAGAAGAGGGGATGTGACTGGGTGGTACACTTCTACTACTGTATTTGTTTTCTACTGCTACTAGCACACGCTCATTCTTTCATACTTTATACTGTCCATACTGCTGAAAGTTGATTGCCGGGTGGGATGTTTCCTTGAAATTTGGAAACTAGGGTGTCAGGGTACAGGAAACAGATTGTTGACATGTTTCTTTGGGGGATGTAAGGGACATATCCAAATCTTCTCTGGAAAGAGGAATATAACTTATGTTGTAATAAACATTGTAAAAAAGGACCTGGATTACTTAAAGTGACTGTCAATGTAATTTACTAAATTCAGTTTTCTCGCACAATCTTGAGCTTCTATTCACCATTAGCAGCGCACATGACATCATTTATAGATTTGCAATTTGATGTTTCTTGCACCTTTTAGAGTCTCGCCTCACATTTATGTGCACACACTTTTTGTTTCTATCAAAGAACCAGGTCTTTGGGGCGGCCTCTAGCTCACCCGGTAAGAGCGTTCGCTCCACGTGGGCTGAGTCCTGCGGCGGCCCGGGTATATCCGACCTGTGGCTCTTTGCTGCGTGTCATCCCCCATCTCTCCCCTTTCCTGTCTATCCGTTATCACTATCTAATAAAGGGAAAAGCCCCCCCCAAAAAATCTTTAAAAAAAGAACTAGGTCTTTTGTCAGTTGTCAGAAGAGTTTCATGTGGATCCAAGATTAAGAAGTTCTCGTAACATTATCTATGAACTCTGTTAGACTATCACTGCCTCCAGTTTGTAATACAGGCCGATGGTCATTTAAAAGTACCCTCCAGCAATTCCTGCATTCATACAAATATCAATCAACAAAGTCAGTCTCCTATTGATTGTCATTATAGTAACTCCAGGCTGTACACTGCCATGACAAGCTGAATTACACTCGCTCACTGGTTTTCAGCTGTGGTAGGATGCTCTACAGTACATGTGAACAAATGCTGACTGTGTCCCCCCTCCTGTGCTGTTAAGAGGTCAGAGTCAGGAGGAAACTGGAGCACATTTCAGAGGAGATTTAGAGATGTGAATGTAAGATGAGTCTTGTTGGAGTGGTGTTTTTGGAACAGCATGTTCAGAAAGCATCCTCTAAGTTTTAGCACACATTTCAGGTGATTTTCACTGCTGGCTGGATTTATTTTTGGACTGTATCAGTTGAAAATACACCATAAGATGTTATGTATTGTACATTGGAGTTTTAAGTTTTTGACATCCTTTGTTCCATGTCCGGTTAATGACAATCTAAACAGTTTGGATTATCATTCAGTTAGTGTATGTGCAGGTGTGTGTGTGTGTGTGTGTGTGTGTGTGTGTGTGTGTGTGTGTGTGTGTGTGTGTGTGTGCGTGTGCGTGTGTGTTTGCAAAGAGACAGAGAGTTCTGTTTACATTGTTTTCAGTTTCTGCTCTCCTACAATAGTTGGATCTTTTTCCGCACACCAGTGGTCACCAGATGTGTTCACAAAAGCCAGGGCGGTGGCTGCCTGGTGATCCAGAGGACACAATGGCTTTTTTTGCCCTTTTAGGTCAATCACTCGATCCTCCTCGGGCATTTTTTAACAATGTCGGGCGTGAAACTCATTAGGAAGAGTGGTTGGGACACAGACCGCACGTGTAGCAGCCGAAGGAGTGGAATCAGGTGTTGAGAGTTTTGCCTTCCTTGAATAGAATTTAACTGGATGACCTTTCTTGTTCTTTATTTTACCAGGAGTATTCCCAGTTAGATTCAGAATCTCTTTTACAAACCAGACCTCTGTCTGTAAAAGCGCTCTTAAGTGCAGATTGATTAAATTGTGTACGTTAAGTGCAATTGGTAGTTAGTGTGTGAAATGAAATCAGTGCTTTTTGCAGTTCCCCACATACATCCGGCTAGTTTAAGACAATGACAAATAATACATCATCCTGTGGGAAACTTGTGCGGGGCCCCACCTCCAGAGATACCTGTTCTTCAGAGGGGAGCACTGGTGGTAACCGTGTGAGGGATATTGCTATCGTATTTCTTTTTAATAAATCCTTTAATTTAAAATGCTAGTTTCAGGTTTTGTTGTGCACACAGCAATAGAACATGGAAGTTGATTATCTTGTGTTTAATTTAAAGTCAACAGAGTAAGTTTAAATGCACCCAAAACGTATATTCTCAATGAGCTTCTTACTATGGGGTCTTACACGATTTTCTGCCAAACTCTGTCATTTCACATGAGATTTCTGTATTTTGTTTCTCTTTAAATTTTTAAAACTGGTTTGAAGTGGGAGGGTTACCGCTGGAAAAAGGAGATGTCACATATACTGTACCTCTGTGGATCAATCAGGATTTAGCAATGAACGGTTGTGTTTGGTCACTACCAACCTCTACCTACAGTAGTTGTGATAAAACAGATAAACTGAATGTTTGATAAACTCTTAAAGTAGAATTCCGGCCAATTTTTATGTTAATGTTGATCGCTACAAATATGCAAGTACTTTTGATTAAAAAACCCTGACCTGAATTGGTGCAGGCAACACTTAGTAGCTGCAGCTAAGTGTACAAGTTTCGAATGAGCAAAAACGGCAATTAACAGGGCAAGTTTTAGAGTGTCTTTGTGCCTCTTAACAGACACACAATGCAATTAATATGTCTGTACAACATCGACAGGGCCCTTACGTAAAATCAAGATGCGTTCAACTCAGACATTGTTTTAATTCACCTACCCTGTCTTTATCTTGCCGGTGGGTAGCTTGCTTGCCTAGTTAGCTGCTAAAGCTAGCTGTTAGCTGCTATTGATAAGTGTGTTCAGCCAGGCTTTTGTAAAAATCATAACGCAGCAGTTCCATGTGTATTTGTAGCTCATCCATTTTGTGTATGATTGATCTGGTGTTGGTGAGTAGGAGGTTCGGCAGTGTCAATCTATGTGGCAGATTCCTTTGCCGGGCAGACAGCCTTCGTCCCCGCCTTCCTCGCCTCCCGCAGCCAACAATAATCCCCCGAGCACCTGGTGGTTTAGTGGGTGTCCTCCCTGCCTTCACGGCAACACATTGTAGTTTATTTCCTCCTCAAAAATAGGTAATTGAGCACTGTAGTGGTTATGACTATATCAGTAACTATGTAACTACATGGAAACGGGATAAATATGCATGTGGCTTGCACAGTAATAACGTTACTGCCAGCTGTAGCTCACGCTTGGAGCAGCTCTGTGTGGTTCTTCCCAACTCTTGTGAGGCAAGTTCTTTGTCTGTATTCTCTGGTTCAAATAAATAAGGACGACCAGCAAGCTCAAGACAGGATAGGTGAATTAAAATTATGTCTGAGTTGAAAACGCATCTAAATGTTACATAAGGGCCCTGTTCATGTTGTACAGACATATTAATTGCATTGTGTGTCTGTTTAGAGGCACAAAAGCACTCAAAAACTTGCCCCGTTTTAGCTCAGTGGAAGCTGTACACTTAGCTGCAGCTACTCAGTGTTGCCTGCACCGATTCAGGTCTGGGTTTTTTCAGTCAAAAGTACTAGTATATTTATAGTGCTCAAGCTTAACATACAAATTGGCTGGAATTCTCCTTTAAATACCCACCTGTTTTATTTTTATATTGTTGCTTATTTAGTTATGCTTATGAAATACTTTAACCAAGTTTTTAGGGTCTTTGTGGCCATGACTGACATGACAGTGGCACATTAAATTTCCCCAATATTCTCTTGAATCATTTACTTTAAAGGCATCATGTTTATCAGCGACATTTTAACACTTGGTGTAACAGGAGCAAGAGCAATATATTCATAACATTTAGTCAGTAATGCAAGTTGTGTATAATGTAACTTCTATCTAAAGTTTGCTCACATTAGCTAACATTAGCCAGGCTATAGCAGCAAAACCTGAGCCAAAGTGTTCGTTATTGTTTATTAATCTAACTAAAGAGTAAGTTCTTCCTTATTTCAAAAGTATTGCTTTAATACATGCCTTGATAATAGAAAATGACTAAGGAATTGCATAAAAGAAAAAAATAAACTGTAAGATTATGTTAGTGCAGGATATTGACTTTGAAGCTATACTTCATACAGAATATGCATCGACAGAATCAAAATCTAGTGAAATCCAGTGTCAAGTCTTTCAAGGTCATGATGCTCCACTCCCCATCACTGCACAATTGCATGCACTGTGCACACATACAGGACATGAACACATACATGCACTCTTAACACAGTGGGACATTAGAACATCCTCTGGTCCTCAGTTTGTGTCCAGGCCTAAAGCCTTTTGCTCCTCTTCCCCTGTGTGTAGCTTAATCATCCACACTGCTCCGCCCCATCACACCACTGCCTGCAGTGGGACTACAAACATTAGCAGACCTATGCGTGATGTGTGTACAGTACAATTGCAGCCTGTATTGTGCATGCTGCTGATATAATTACTATGTGTAGGAATATGTACACAGAAACAAATCGATAACGAGTGAAGAAAAGAGGCTTATGATGCTTCATGGTGAGCAAATGGCAACATAGCAAATTAGCCGGGTATATTATGTCTACATTTGTTTATTCATCATGCCAGTCAAATCTCTACCCCTCCTCCACCTCTCTCTCATCCAGACTCCCCTGTAGTCTTGGTCACGTGCTCTCCGCTCCCGTTCTCCCTGAAGCATATAGCGTGGCAACCAAGAAACGGATGATTTATTTCTCTCCACTGCGCAGGGCCGTCTATCACTGATCCCGTAAAGGCTGGCAGATTAATCTCAACCTAGATTGGTGAGAAGGGATGCTGCTATCTGGGCTGGTCTGGGCTCTGCATCATGAGGTAGAGAAACCAGTGTCTATAAATAGTAACAGGGACCTGCAGGCAGGAGATTCTGGCTCATCTGCCATAGTAAGCAGGGTAAAGCTTTGTTTGGGACAGAACAGAGAGAGGCAGGATATTACGCTTAGATATATCGGTCATTATTTCAAATAAACAGGAAATGGATCTGTATTTTCTTTCAATAAACACTATTTTGACCTCTTTGTTTTTAGGAACATGACCAAGATTGTAAATGCACAAACGTCTTAGTTCTTACTTTGTTAATCATACAGATCCAGTGAAAGTGGCAATTGAGCACAGGAAAAATGCTTTATCAGCAAATAGCACAATATACAAGATGTTATGTATGTTTACATGCATATTAATACCCTGGTTATGAGACAAAATTATTTGAATTATTTATGACAATGTGTTACCAAAGTCAAACATTTAATTTATTTAGCATGTTGATCATCAGATCAACTACTACACAACTTGAATCTATGATGCACCTGCAGGCATGGTATGGAGTGATCTGATACCTAGATATGCGGTTTACTTGCTACAGTATCTTGGTCTCTTTACTGTAGGAGTACCGCAGCTAGCATTACCAGGTTTCTCAGATGTTTAATCACTGCATTGCACTGCATTAGTTAACCACAAGCTTGACATCTTAAGTGTCTAACTATTTGCAGTGAAATGCAGCTGCACTTTCTCTTTTTCCGGAGTGGGGAAAATTCAGTTGGATATGTTAGTCTGCCTGTCAAATACTGTGCAATGACGGGCAGAGGAGAAGCAGGAACAATATAGTGGATATGGGAGATGCTATCCTTGTTAGACATGTATTAGATAGACAGCAGGTTACACCCACTTAGTCTGATTCAATACAACCCTGTCTCTTAAAAATGACTTGCCTATACAACTAAACTGCATTCTGAATAATGTTTTGAAGGAAATGCATTTTCTCCCAGTTATGATCCCAGGTTAACATGTGGTGAACGTTGTGAATTGAAACAAAACTACTTGGTTACATTTAGGAAAAGATCACAATTTGGCTTAAAACAAGTAAGTTTAGTTACACACGTAAGTACAATAGGCACGCCAAGTCGTGTATGTATTGTACATAACAAAACTTAAGTACGTTAGGCAAGTTAACTTGAGTAAGTTAAAATAATTTAACGTTAACTTTACATCAAACATGAACAGCATT
>NC_045756.1:2400503-2425656 GCF_008692095.1 Etheostoma spectabile
TGCTTGTTTGTTTGATCAATCAATCCACCGTGACATCCTTCCTACGCAAACTTTCTTTAGAAACTTATTCAAGATACTTCAAATACAAACTAATCCGGGAGAAGTTATAAATAAATTAAAGTTGAATGGGAACGACAGGGCTATTCAATGTAATGCAGTATGCAGTTTAAACAATGGGTTTACAATCCTCATCCTCTTGCCATCTGGTGATACTCATGCTGGGGCTTTGAATTTCATACAAGCTGTCTGTAGTTCTCATGGGTCGGGGACAAGGAGACAGTATGTAATAGAGACTGACGGAGTTTTCCTGGGGACCTGCAGGCCAAACCCCTGCTCCTCTCCCAGGCTAGTCCCAAAGACTCACATCTTTGCTGCACCATGAGGGCAGTAAGGAGAAAATGTATTAGTTAGTATACAAGTTTGCCAGGTCTTTATTTAGTCATTTTGGCCACCCTGGCATTGGGATAGTTCCTCTCTGTCTTGAGTGCTGATTATGTCTGTGATTCATCTTACAGTAGGCAGGTAGATTGGATCAGATTGAATTGGAATGCGGAGGCATGGATAATGACAAAATTGACACTTTAAGATGTCACAGTATTTCAAGTTGCCCTCAACCATCTGTCAGGGGAAATCTAGTGAAGTCTGTCTACAGGGATTCTCATCTAGGCCTGTGTCCTTGCACATCTGGGAGTACTTGCTCTGATAATGTCCCTCTATACAGTAAGCCCATCATGTCAGCTCTCGGCATCTGTCCACACACTCATTTGATGCATTTGCTTGTTTCTCACATGGTTACCCATGTGTGTGGGCGTGTCTGCCTCTGGGTGTGAAAGTGTTATACAGCCAGTAATCTCCCAGGATCAGAGATTGATGGTCAGCATCAGCTACAGTACCTTAAGCCTGTCACAATACATTATACCATATGCCTTTGTGTTGGTTATTAATTGCTGTAGTTACTCACATCATAGTGTAGCCCTCGGTTTTTAAAAAGCAGGACATTCAAATTTCAGTCCATTACATTCTTTAGATGTATTTAATGTAGCAAAAAGGTTACAGATGCAGATATTTGACTGAAAAATGCTGATGGTTTTATCTGATCACGTCTAAAGACAAGTTTACCTAACACAACCCAGTGACATCATCAACAAGTCAAGGGCACAGCTGAGTTAATTTTAAACAATTTAATATAAAAAAGTAAAACTGCATCATCTATGTACATTTTGATGGCAAGATGCAACTTGTAAACAACGCCTTGTAGGGCTCTGTCCCACCAGAAAGTGGCACAGCTCCTTGGCTATAGGGCTAGTTGGTGAACTGCTGTATCTGATGAGCTGAACGCTAACACGATAGGAAGCTGGGAGCATGCTAGTGTTCATAAGTCTAGTTTAATTTTCAAAATGGATGTTTTATCTAAATGGCTGACATTTGTTATAACTATTTGGGATGAAGGGGTGAAGTCACTGATTTTACGTAGCCACAACCTGCTGTATGTATATTTAAGCTTGTGTCTGATGACCAACAAGAGAGGTCAAAATGTTAGTGATAAAATGTAATATTTGAGTTTGGTCATCCTCATCCGAAAAGCATCTTGTGTGCATTCACCAGATAACCCCAGTTGATTGCAAATTATGCATTAAATTCGCTGGATTTTTGTTGTTGTTTTGTATATTTTTTATTACCAACAAACATTTCCTTCCTACTTTGAAATAACATGTTGGTGTACCTGGTCCATTAAAATAACATGGACTTTTGATTTACTGTACTTCATAATGTCGTCTGAAGGGAATGACATCCTTGTCAGACTACACAGGCAAACTGTGTAAAAATAAAAATACAATAAAAAGGGAGTTTACAAGGAATCTAACACACATCTAGCACTGTACTTATGACTTATGACTTATAGTGATTTCTACATTCAGTAAATGCCCGGCCCAAGACCACTTGGCTTGGGCAGACTCTCTCTTACTGTAATCTTTTTCAAGCTTACCTAAGGGAGATGTCTAAATGTGGATCTGTTTATTGTTCTGCCAACTCTGTTTGAGCTTTGCTGTGCAAAATTATGTAAATCGAAACAGTATTTGTTGATTTATTTATTATTTTACATGTTGTTAGTCTGTAGACTTTGAGATAAACAGGTAACAGAGTGATTGACGTGTAAGCAAGATACAGCAGGTAAGAGGCAATTAAATACCAGTAAGGTATCATCAGTGGCTAGTGTGCTGAGAACAACAATGCAACTTAGACAATGTGAAAAATAACTGCTATGACCTAATGCATGACACACTCAGGACCTCTAGCAAATGGTGTACGTCTAGAGGCCAGAGAGCACAATGATGTAAATTAGACGCACTGGAGAGAGACAGTCAGGAGAGTTCATCAGAAGTCAATGGAGGAAAAAACTTTGTCCTGCTATTCATGGCCCAGAGGTGTAGGCGTGCAGCTCCCTGGGCAGCAAGGTTTTGAATTTGATAGGAACAACCACAGGATGCCATCTCTGTATACCGAGGCTAAAACTGTCAATATCACTGTCCACTGGCTTAAATGATTACACATGCCACCTCATATTATTGCTAAACCCATGGTGTTGATAAGGGCTGGTTTACAGTGACACATACTTTGTGTTAAGTGTTGATTGAAGAATTGTTGGTCCACTCATTGAGCTGATGTGGCTTGAGGGCATCCGTTCAAAACAACCAAAAGAGCTAAAATAACTGATTGGTGCAAACACTCAGGCACGCAGTTGTGATTTTATATAGAATAAGAGCTGACAATTTTGCTTTGCTGCAGGATTTGTGGGAACATTTGTTTTACATGGTCTGTCCCAGGATCAGAGGAAGTGTAAGTTTCTAACAATTGAAAAACCCCATGAATAACAAGCCAATGATTTTTCATTAAATATTAAAAACAGAGTAAGCACACAAAGACCCATCCCTCTTTCATTTTACAAGGTTAGAGCTATTTATAGCATGGAATAATCAAAAAAGGACTTTCCCCTCTATGCATCTAGAAAGCTGTTGCTCTAGTTTTCAAATAATTTGTCTTGCCAGAGGTGTGGGTGGTGGAACATTTACGTGATTTAAGGCTTACACACAATGATGCATACTTGTGCCAAACAGTGACTCAAAAACGGTGTGATCTGGCACTCAGCAGATGATTGTCACTTTTTCAAAAATTAAGATTGGAGGCCATGGTGACAGTAGGTGGAAGTTAGCGTTCTTCTGTGCGTATTGTCATTTCTGGACACATCTTCCCACTGGGCTGGGGGTGGGGATCTCTTATGTGTAGCATTTGGATGAAATATGGATTTTTTACATTAATTATTAACACTGATTACGTTTACTGGTATCATATGTCAACTCAAGTTAACCTTTTGTGCCCTTCATGTGTGTGGATCTGAGTCAGAGTATAATATTAAAATGTTGGTGTTGCATGCAAACTGTTCATACTCCTTATCTACATGTGTCTCTTCCAGAGAGCTGATGAGGAGGCAGTGGTGGACCGTGGGGGCACACGCTCCATGCTCAACACCAACTTTGAGAAGGAAGAACTGGAAGGTAACATCATGAGTGATTGTTGACATTTGCATTACACTATTGAGGCAAGTCTTGGGCATTCTGGTGATTTTGCAGTTAGGACTTGCACGAGACTTATTATGGAGTGCCCCTTTAAATAAACACATTAATATACATTTCTTTTTTCAAAAAGTTATATTCTTTGTATCTTTTGGCCCATTTTGTCTGGTGTATTTTCTTTCCCTTAAGCTTAATTGATGGGATGTTACAATATATTGTCAGCCAAGCAATAGAGAGTTATAGCGTTTGATAGCAGTATACTTTTCTGACACAGCAGAGCTTACTGATGGCAGAAAACCTGTCCCTCCACCTGTGTAAATCATTACAAATGGATATTCGGTTTTGATGCAAGTCCTGCAGCATCAAAGAACGAGGGCTTTATTCTCTGCATGTGTTTGCATCAGCTTTTCATCCCTTGTAAAAGAGACAAGGATGGCAATTTTTGTACACTTACCTGAATTGACAGAGCCTGTTCCATAAAACAGATTTACTGAGTAAAACCAGAATTGAGTAAAACCAGAATTGCTCTCAAATCTAAAACATAAACTAAAGAAAATCATATGGTCCAGGGTTTAGGCTACTTATCCAGATTTTAGGAATTTTTAATTTTTATGTTTATATCATAAAAAAATGCATAGAAAAAGTTAAAAAAAAAAGAAAAGAAAATAAAGTAGTAGGCAATGACAATTATTTAAACATAAATGCCGACAGAAAGGATAGGCAACGAGTAATGAATAATTATTACAGATAGAAGGATAATTTAAAGGCTTTTGTTAACAGCAGTTTTAAGTTTATGCACCTTGTGTGTTCTTGATAGAGAATATTGGATTACCCTAGTTATTTTAGAAACATAATAAATCACAAAAGAGAAGCTAAAGTAAACAAGGCCAGCTGAGGGAATGTGGGGACAATAACTTTCACTTCTCTAGAAAATAACTCCAGGAAAGGGCTGAAGCTCACACATGTATCATTGATGTTTAAAACTTGTTCATTAGCGGGAAGGTTTTTCTTTTTTCCAGCCAGACCACTGCATTTTTATGTAAGTAAAAAAAATTATATTATGGGAGAAAGAAGAGAATAAAACAAAACATCGACAGTATTTGTGTTGCCAGGCAACATTAGCCGAGGTCCTCGGCAAATATTTCATGTTCTGAAACTGCCGGTGAGATGGTGCTTTTATCTGAAGGACCCTCATCCTGGGCTGATGGTTGCCATAATGACTAGCTCTCTGTCTGGTGCTGTGGTAACGCTGATGCTGCGTCAGAAACATGCAGGAGCTGGAGCTCCTCTGAAGTTATCTCGCTCAAACATACAGCCCCAACACTCACCTGCTTCCTCACTCTCTTAGGCTGCGTTTCAGTAGTGGTTCATCATGCCCTCGTTCACTTTCCCTAAGCACTTGCCCTTGGGGGATTCTCCACCGCCATCCTAAGTGTTGTTCCAAGTGCCTAAAAAACCGAAGTGACCTTGGTGAGATCGACCCTTGGAGGACTGAGGGAGCGAGTAAACAACGATGGTCACTCCAGAGGTGGCTATCACGCACAATGCATTTCAGTTATGCGAGAAAATACAGCTTGATATTTTACTACAACATGTAATATAACTAATGTCAAATAATATTTACTTTACACGTTCTATTTACTAGATAGCTGTATGTGTCATTTCTTCATTTCCAACATTATCTGTAAAAGCATGAAAGAAATTCAGTTTTTGCAAGATGTAAGAATTATTATGATTAATCATGATACAGATCACAAATGTATAAATCTGAAACTCATGCAGCTGATTACCATGCCTCATTGAAATGAGTCTGCAGGTATTTATGATGTATAAAAAGCAGTAATAATACTTTTTATAAATATTTGCATTTTGCTTTTCATACAAGAAATAGGCCTACTGTACAAAAAGGAAATTGCATGACATAAGCAGACATAGAAAGAACATAAAAACCAGGAGAGAATGCAATAATTAATAGAACATAAGATGGATCATAAAACACACTTGGGCTGAAAGGGAACAAGGGCAGGTGTGTTTCATTTCACTCCCCCGCTCCTGCCCACCCATGTTGAAGAACTAATGAAACATAGCCATACACTCTTACATTTGGGGTTAAAGGAAAAAGTTAGCATGACACCTGTTTCCATGGGGATTCCATGGGATTTAACCACCCAATCCTAGATTGGTTTAATGTTAGAGTTTAAACTGTTATATATATATATATATATATATATATATATATATATATATATATATATATATATATATATATATCTTTCATATTGCTTTTTACTTTTTACAAATCCAATGAAAAAAATATCACATTAGCAAGTGTTGTTTAATTTTCTGTGAAGTCATGTTTTTATTATATAAGCTAATAGAAAATGTCTAATATACCAATAGCATATTCTATAGCGGATAGAATATGCTATTTGAAAACACACATGGAGTCTTTGGTTTGATAAACTCAGCTTTAATGATGCATTAGAAGCAGATAGCATAAAATGCTATATCCAGCCTCTAAGTTACATACATTCGATTGGATGACAGGTTGCGTAATTACCACTAGTGCAGTGCCTGTTCAAAAGGGGTTGATTACTTGGTTCCAATTATGTTTTTTGTATTTTTGCTCTTCTGGTATCATGCATTATATAACCACAACGTCATCTAATAAAATCACCAAAATCATAAGTTAATGACAACAGCTGTATTACAAGATGCAGCCACTACAAGACGTGCGGTCGTCTCACTGCTACACCTGTCAATAAACAAAAGTGACAGAGAGATGTGACTGGCTGTCGAAACAGAGAGACCCCTTGCAGGACAATACTGGCGTCTCTCTTCTACAGAAAGTTGCTGAATTTGTCGCTACCCAGCTAACAATTTATGGTCCCAGAACGTTCTGGGAACGTTAGTTTTTGTTTGCGGGAGTGTTCCCTGAAGGATCCTGTCCCTGCTGCCGAGCAGGGACAGGATCACCGAGCAGGTGAACCGCAAGCAGCCGTCAAGGGATGTAGCAACTCTTCGCCACCGCTGCTGTACTGGGCATGTAGGAGACTCATAGAGAGATCTCACACACACACACAACACACACACACACACACACACACACACACACACACTGCTCCAAATACTCACTAGAGCACCTAATGTGGACTAATCCACCGCTGAAAATAGTCCCCAACAAATACACCATTCTCTCCTGTTTCAGTAACCCTTGTTAAAAACTACAGTAGCCAGCTGTTTTAGGAACAACCAATAAGATATTAAATAATTTGTTTTCCTTAACTGCATGGGTCAGAGTAGCTTTAATCATAGACACAAAATCAATTCCAGAAATCAATATATTAGTATAGTGTGATATTTGAATAGAAATGTTGTGTGGGCAACATGGTAATACATTTGACTTTACAACCCAACAAGGAGTCATAGCCCAGTAACTGCAACTATGGGAATTAATTAAGAAGAGCGGTTGTGCTGCAACGTCAGAGCCGCATAGCCAGAGCCAGTTGTGTGAAAAGAATGTACAACCCCTAGCTAATAAGAACTGTTGTTTTCTGTGACAATGTAAAGCAGTGCGTACATGAATACACACACAAAGACTTAAGGATATGGAACACCCGAAACTCAGCACGTCCTGCTGACCAAGGAAAAGAGAAAAAGACAAATATGAATGACATCAGCGTTAGTTCAGGCCTGGAGGAGGAGAGCTATTTAAGTCCTCCACTCATGAGTCTTTACTCATGAACTTTAAAGGTTTAGTGCTTCGTTCTTATGTTTCCCTCAGATACGTTATTGTTCCTGTCTGCTGGAATGGGACTTTTTATTGTGGAAAATAGGCTTCATTTGTAAAGGCAGTCTTTCGTCTGCTTTTGACCTACATCATTTACACAATGCTAACAGCTATTCTCTGGATTAATTGGTAGAAGCTCTGAAAGTAAAATACAAAATACTCAAACTGACATTTTGACATACCGTTAATTTACCCATAATTACCTCACTTAACTGGGATTCCTATTGATGGAAGATATTGAGAGAGTTGCTCTTCTCAAATGCTGTCATGTCACTGTGCTCTTAGGTGATTCATGTTATGTCTGTGCATTGCTTAAATCTGATTAGCATGCTATGATGTGATTAGTCATGTCTCCAAGCAAGCAAAAACAATTTAAGGTATCCATGTGGGATATTCTCCCCTCACACTTAAAGAAAATATACACAGTAAGTCTGACAGTAATAAACAGAATAAGCCTCTTTTATTTATGAACCTGCACAAATGGCTTAACTTGAGCTAGGATTTAACTTTGACAGCAGAAAGGGTTCCCCAATGTTTTTTCTATAGTAGGTTCAAGGGCTAGGGTTTTAGGAGAATGATTTATAAAAAAATAACTACATATTCAAAAATGCATAGGAGTTTGGGGACTTTTTTCAGCATGAGCAGTGACTGCAGTCCTTTAGCCTTTAGACATTTAGCCCCAACAACCTCCATCAAAGTATGGCAGCTTGGATGGAAAAAGAGAATGGGGACATAAATATTTTGGAATATTGTTGCAACTTGGTATAATGGGATTGAATGGCCTGTACTATATCAGTGAAGAGAGCTTAATGTATCAAGTCAACCCTTTTGTAATCTGTCATTGTGCTTTCTTCATAATCCTAAAAAAAGGATTAAGATGAAATGGGGAACCAATTTAATATCCTCTGATGGACCCCAGATTGTAGCGCTCAAGCATCAAATTGCCCTTAGCGTCATATTATGCTGGACACTGTGGCGCCTCCTATATACTGCATGAGAACAGGGTTTCTAATAGTCTTGTCTGTGTCCGGCCACTGAGCCGAGGGCCGGTGGGATGGCAGCAGCGGCCGGGCAGCTCGACCGCAATAAAGGAGGAGAAAGTCAGCTCGCATTATCTTCACGCTGACCCTGCAAATGCACGCTCATATGTGCATGTACACACACAGGCAAACAAATCAGAGACAGGCCCTGTGCTTACATTGGATAATATCCTTTCAGAATCCCAGTCTCATTATATGCTCTCATAAAAAGACCTTGTAAAAGGTGGGAAAGATTAATGTAGTCTTGAGTTAAAAGGAGAGATGGAAGAATCTAAAGCGGTCTGCTGCATGTTGTCTCCAGGTCACCGCACGCTCTACATTGGGGTTCACGTTCCTCTGGGCAGGAGGTCGCACCGACGTCACCGTCACCACGGACACAGACACAGGAAGAGGTCCAAGGAGAGGGACTCCACAACCGATGATGGAAGAGAATCCCCCTCACACAGTAGGTCTTTAAAATGGATGGAAGCAAACTCCAGCAAGTTACGTGTACATTTCAAACCAATTTCACCAGCGCACATCACAATCTAAATATTTCCTGTTGCATGCTTTCGTCCTCCTTTCTCTATGTTCATTCCTCTGCCTGTCCCATTTGCGCAGCAGACACACCAGCTCAGAGGGTGCAGTTTCTGTTGGGGACAGAAGATGGCGACGAGGAACACATCCCCCACGCCCTGTTCACCGAGCTGGATGAAATCTGCCTCAGGGAGGGTGAAGACGCAGAATGGAAAGAGACAGCCAGGTACAACACTGCAGTTGGCCACATGGGCTGGGTCTGGGTCTGGCCAGCTGGGCCATTTTTTCTATGTTGCACCTGAGAGTTCCTATCCTGTTTGTGTCTGACTGCAAGTTTTTTTTTTAAAGAGCTGTTGTTATGGCGCCATGCCTAGTGTATCCGGATGTCAACACTTTCCCTCATTTCCCACCGCACACTGTTTACCCTCATCACAAATTACAGCAATTGTTAAAAAAGTCCATTATTGAGCAGCATGTCAAAAGTAAATGGGGGACATTTTCTACAACAACCAAAATGCTGTGTTGGGAATGGAGAATTATAAAAAAGTGTACTTCTGTCAAATACAAATGTATCATGTTGCATGTTTTTAATGTGTGCAGGTGGCTTAAGTTTGAGGAGGATGTTGAAGATGGTGGTGAGCGGTGGAGTAAACCCTACGTAGCCACTCTGTCTCTACACAGTCTTTTTGAGCTTCGCAGCTGCATCATGAACGGCACTGTGATGCTGGACATGAGGGCCAACTCTCTGGAGGAGATTGCAGGTGAACATTGACAAATTTCTTGTTTAGCTCAGTGGTCAAAACTAAAATATGACTGTGCTGTGTCAAGTCAAGTTTATTTCATCCATGAAAATGGAAATTACAGTGCTCACACCTGCCATTGTACCCATGAAAATTAAAGAAAAAATAAAATACCACAAATACACTACAACATAATACTATACATAAATACAATAAAGAAATACAATAAAAATGTATGTTTAAAGTGCTTGTTGTGCTGTCTAATAGCCAGAGGTACAAAAGAGAGAGCATACCGTTTAGTTTGTGTCACAGGAGGTCTTAGCCTACCACTACGCTCCATAAGCCTGCCAGTCAGATTACCATAAAGAGGGTGACCCGGGTCCCTTGTAGTTTTCTGTGTCATTTTTACCAGATGATCATCATATACCTGATCCACTGTATTTAACGCTCCCACCATTTTCCCAGCCCTTTTAGTCACTCTATCAATCCTGCCCTTCTCAGTTACCCCAGCATTCCCCCCATACCCCACCACACAGTAACTCCAAACGCTACATATGACTGACATAAAAACATTCTCACCACATCCGTATTCACCTTAAAGGACTGCAACTTCCTCATACAGTAGACCCGTGGACTCAATTTTTTCATCAATGAGTCAACATAATCAGACCATGTTAGTCTGTCATTAAAAACAACGCCCAAATACTTCTTGTGTTCATTCTTTCTATTTCTACACCTTTGATTTCCACTGCCTCAGCTGTGATCTTATTTCTCCTGTAATCTATGACTAATTCTTTTGTTTTCTTAACGTTGAGTTCCAGGAAATGCATATCACAATAATCAACAAAGGCTTTTATCTCATTTTGATAGTAGCTACAGTCATTATTTACGATCAACCCAATGAGTGCTGTGTCATCAGCAAATTTAACAACCTGACAGCTTGCCTGCTGTGGACAGTAGTCTACCGTGTAAATGGTAAAAAGAAAAGGAAAAAAGAAAAGAAAACAAGAAGCCATATCTAAGCAAACAAAATTATGTGAAGTTCTCCAAGGATCCATTCTCGGGCCTCTTCTTTTCAAAATTTACTAGCTCAGATAATGGAAGACAACAAAATATTTTAACATTGTGCATATGTAACACATGTATTTAAAAAATTGTGCTGATACAGTATTGCACCTCTGTAACAATTGGATTTTTATTGAATTGTGATATAAAATTAAACTTGCCTTGCCTTGTGTGTTACTATCAATGCATATAAATTCTTAAAGTTACTATTTCAAAGATTTGGTGCAGAGGCTGGCTCAACAAGGCTGACTGTGTTTTAGGTTTTGAGGGTAGAATTAGTACGTTTATCTGATTGTAGGAAAAACTGTGCAGCTGAAGAGATCTGGTTTGGTGCGATTTAATCAGCAGCAGTGGGACGTTTTTTGTTGGAATAATCAGCTTTGCACGGTGGCCGCCACGCAGGGATAAACACCATCAGGAGTGGCCTTTGTGAATTTAAAATGGACTGTTCAAAGAGTAATGTGAAACCCTACATTTATGTGTTCCCTTGTGTGTACTTTTACTTTCGTAGACATGGTTCTGGATCAGCACGAGTTGTCGGGTCCTGTAGGTCAGGATGCCAGGATGAGGATCCGGGAGGCCCTGCTCAAACAGCACCACCACCAAAACCACAAGAAACTGGCCAACCGCATACCTATTGTACGCTCCTTTGCTGATATTGGCAAAAAGCAGTCTGAGCCTCATTCCATGGACAAGAATGGTGAGCAAATGCTACACACACACACACACACACACACACACACACACACACACACACACACACACACACACACACACACACACACACACACACACACACACACACACACACACACACACACACACACACAAACAAACACACAAACACACCTGCAGTTTTTTTATCACCCTGTAATATTCTCTTCTTTTCCCATGGTGATCATATATGTTGTATGTATACTGTATACAGTATTCTTTTAATGTAATGTTGTAATGCTTTTGCATGTTTTTTCCCCAAAGTGTGTCCATCTGTAACTTACTTTTTTACTGCTGTTTGTAATCTCATTTTCTCCTCTTGTTTGTGTTTCTCCATGTGTGTGTATGTTTGTTCTCGTCTCCTGTATTTTGCATGTGCACGTGCATGTGTGTCTTTCACCCAACCAGTAATTGGCCTCTATTATCAAACCATAAAATCTCACAAGTGTTTGGCTGAACTCCCCAAGAATACTCCACCCAGCAAAGCCTTTTCCTGTGTGGCATGGCCACGGTGTGTGTGTTGCGCGTCATGTCTCTCCACCCCTCCATCATCTTTGAGCTCCTCCAGGAGCCGTGGCTACATGAACCCAGACACGCCCTTTGGCAATACCAACACCAAACGCCTTAGTGTTCTTCAAGCAGTTGCACAAGGCTACTATCCCGTCGCACATGAAGAAACAGAGCAGGAAATCTACACAGGCAACCAGAGTGCCTAAGCTGATGCTAAACATAAAAAGCCTAGCAAAAGTAGCAGCAGCAGTAGTAGTAGTAGTAGTCGTAGTAGTAATAGAATAAAAAGGAGAACATTAAAGTGGAGAGTATCATCATGAAAGGTTTGAAATGGGTTATGTGCAGTCAAGAAGAGACAGAAAACCTCTACATTCTTAAACTCATGCATCTTTATGCACAGTCTCACAGTCGTAATGCTCCTCCAGCTGTTCTATATTTAACTATTTAAAGTAAGGCAATACAAAGCAAAGTAGATGGTTTTAAGTATGCATATGTTTTGAAGTGTTTTGTACTTTCACAGTCTTGGAGTCTTAGTCATTTTGCAGAATTATTTATGTGGCCAAACAGGGCATGTGCAGTGTAACAGTTTTCATGATCATGCTGTCCACATGTCCATGTCAACATGTTTAATGACTTAAAATGGTAGATTTGTGAATCATGTTCTACCTTCGTAACAGGGATTAAAAACTAGTGGTAGCTCCTTGCTTTAAATCCATGCAGTAACTTCATAACACAAAATTTAATCTTCAGTTTGTTGCCTTTGGGTTTGTAATTCAAATTTTTTTGGGGGGAAATACGCTCTTCACTTTTTTGCAGAATTATTTATGCCAACCCTATGTCTTTATGGTTGTGAAGCTGATTGGCTTAGCATAAAGAATTGTAACTGGGGGAAACAGCATGCCGTAATAAAATCTGCCTACAAGCATCTCAAAAAGTCACTAATTAACACATATCTAGTTTATTTAATCTGTATAGAAAGGTAAGTGTAAAATGGCTATTTGGGGTTCGACAATGGGTGATATGTTCAGAACAATTTATGCTAAGCTAAATAGCTACAGGCTGCATTTTGAGAGTGGTATCAATTTTTACATCTAACTCTCCGCAGGTAAATACATGCATTTCCCAAACTAATCCTTATGAAGCAATATTTTGACATTTTGGGTTAGATGAGAAGATTAGTATATTCTCAAGCTATGAGAAGAGTATCAATCTTCTCATCTAACTCTCTGCAAGAAAGCATTTAAGAGCATTTCCTTAAGTGTCAAACAATTGCTTTAGTGGTAGCAGCATCACTCCTTGACTGAATGATTTTTTTTAATTTAAAAGGAGCAATCTTTGACTTTGTTTCAGCAAAACTAAAACGAAAAAAACGTTTGAAATAGCACCTATTTGTTAATACACTTACATTTGAAGTGGAAGTTAAAGATTGTACCTCATTTAGTTTACACTTGATTTGGAAAGATTGCACTTAAGGTCTACCTAAAACCACTAAGTCCACTGAGCATTCTTCAGATTAATATAATGCTAACTCACCAGGTACACTCTGAAAGAGGTTACAATATTATCTTTTGTCACTAGGGCTGAACCTTTTTTTCATAAATAAAGGTACAGCACCCATAACAAAAGGGTCCACTGTTGTATCATATTTTTCAGAGAATGTAACTGTACCTTCTAGTCACTCACTGGGGACCTTCGTCTTTGTGTGGGAAAGTAAAATTGTGATAGCCTGAGTCTTCATGAAAATTGACATGTTGGTTTCCTGCTCTGCCTGACAGGCCAAACGGTCTCACCTCAGTCCCAGCCAGCTAACAATGAAGGCAAACAGGATGTCAGTCGAGAGAACAGTGCTGTCGATTTCAGCAAGGTGAGCAACCAGACCCACCACTGATCCTGCTGTTTATCTACGGGCACTGATAGCTGGACACATAACTTGTGCTGTATATTTAGCTAAGGTTGAGTTACGTGTGAAATGGTAACCAAAAGCCTCTTGCCCTGGGAAACAGACTGAAATTTAACAGGAGTAAAACTTGTTTTCTTTTGTTGTGTGGACCATTAGGGTCAGATCCAGACAGTATTTTGGATTTTTATTCAGATTATTTGCTGTAATACCACTTTTAATCTGTCTACCTTTTTGCTGTTGTTGATAAAAGCAGAACAAAACATTGTATACTATTCTTTTGTCTAAAGATGTGGTGCTGTTGTGGTTTTTTTCTGCCTCACAGATTGACCTGCACTTCATGAAGAAGATCCCTCCTGGTGCTGAGGCATCTAACGTTCTGGTAGGGGAGTTGGAATTCCTAGACCGCCCTGTGGTGGCCTTCGTTCGCCTGGCTCCTGCTGTGCTGCTCAATGGTCTGGCTGAGGTTCCCATCACCACCAGGTTACACACAATCTGCTGGAAAAGCCCCCTGCTTTTTTCTGCCTCTTTCTCCTTGTATTCCGTATCAAGTCTGGATAGATGAGCTGATAATCTCCTAAATGAATATGACTTTTTCCCAAACCTGTTTTCCTTTGTGTTGCACAGGTTTCTTTTCATCCTGCTCGGCCCTCTGGGAAAAGGTCCGCAGTATCATGAAATTGGTCGGTCTATTGCTACCCTGATGACTGATGAGGTGAGGTACAACATTATAAAGGTTCAAATTGTAGATGTACTAATGATGCTTGCAGGGTTGGACGAACCATTTAGATCCTTTACTTAGTATAAGTAGTAACACATCAATGTGAACGTGCACCATCAAAAACATGAGACTGACTGTAAGACTTGATTTACTTGAGATTTGAAGGCTATTAGCTGATTAAACAAAAAAATAGTTTTTGGAGCTCTGCTAAACTGTCATTAATATTAAATAACATAACCAGGATGTGGTCAATGTCTCCATAACCTAATGCCACTCTCACTTTCAGCTGCTGGTTCCAGAATGAAATAAAGAAAACTCTAAATTCAGATGAGAGAAATTACCCTTTCACTATCTAATTCATTTGTCTATACACATAAATGAGTAGCTTAATAATTTCATTTTAGTTTGGTTTATGGCATTAGGGCATTTAATGGATCAGAGAAATCCTTGTATAAATCAAAAGTCCACCTACTAGTTCTAGAGTTGCTTTTCTATAACTGAACTGCCCTCAAACCTCTATTATAAAGCAGGAGAAGACTTGGGGATCAGCAGTGCATGACATAAAAACAGTGATAGGATTTCCCACAGTGCAGCTATGAGCTAATGTCTACTGACCGTCATCAGAGCCAGATGTTGCCTTTTTCTTTTGTTGGCAGCAGTCCTCTGGGATGGATGAAAAAGTGGGATTGAATTGTACCCATCACCATGATTTGCTTTTCAGCCACCGTGTGCAAGAAATATGTTCTTTGTCTCAGTAAATACAGTGTGATGTTCCGATTATTTGACATTTGTTGTATTCATGTTATCTATGGGGATGGGAATAATCCTCTGCCCAATAAACCTTTTATGGCACTGGTATGTGACTTTCTGTAAATCCATTGAAATGTACTCAGTGACTGAGTGCAATAGCAGAAAGAAGACTATTAAAAATAATAAAAAAACTCTCTTCATTTGCTCCACAGATTTTCCATGATGTGGCTTACAAGGCCAAAGACAGGAACGACCTGGTGGCAGGCATCGATGAGTTTCTGGACCAGGTGACAGTCTTACCTCCTGGAGAGTGGGACCCTTCCATCAGAATAGAGCCTCCCAAAAACGTGCCCTCTCAGGTAAAGCAATAATCAAAGTAAAGCATTTTGTACGCATTTATTGGTTGGTTGTAACAAGGTGAATAGTTACTTTTATGAAAGAATACTTTTTGAAAGAATCCTCTCCATTGATGCTACTCAGAAAGCTCTACCCCAAAACTATATAAACTATTTGAGGGACTGTTTAGAGTCTGACAGTCTTCATATATCACCGTTATTTCATAATGTGGTTGTGAGTCCCCCTCTGCTGAGAAATATAAACATCTGTGTTCTCCTCTAGTCTCAACTGTGTTGTACTCTGTGCTTTGATGCTGCTCCCTAGGGTTCTGCTCTCAATCCTCTCCAAAACATGAGTTACTTTTCCTCCCATAAGTTATTTTGGTCTACTTTAAAAATCCACCATCTTGTTTTGGAGAGAATTTTTGTTACATAACCGAAAGCGTGCTGCAGATGGTTTAAAAAGTCTTGTTTTTGATTTTGTCATTAGGTTCATGTAGGGAATTATTGAAATACCATTGTGCAATTAGATTGCTATACTGATGAACTTTGTATCAGAAACTGCCATGTTCATGCATAAGACATCAATCATTTGGCATTCATTAAGCTTGGTTAAAAGTGTGTTGGTGTAGCATTTGGTGTCAACAAATGTCTCTGACTCAGTGCAGCTGACGCTTGTTGTTGTTCTTATGATGATGGCCAGTAACAGACAGTTGACTGACAGTGATCTTAACAACACAGGAAAAGCGGAAGATTCCCCCTGTTCCCAACGGAGTGACAGATCTTGGAGAGTCGGAGGAACATGGAGGGCACGGTGGCCCTGAGCTCCAGCGCACTGGGAAGTAAGTGTTGCAAATAGACAGGGTGATTTGTTGTACAGCAATGAGCTCTCTTAGCTCGTCTTTGTCCCTGTCTTCCTTTTGCCTTTAAGCTGCCTCAGAGTCCCAACATATAAATTTAGTTCTTTGAAGAGGCCAACTACCCTACTGGCCCATTGTCATTCCTCACACTTTAACTCTACTGAGACGTTTTGTTTTAATTCATTGAGAGTTTAGATACTCCACCACTCGATCCCTCACATGCAGTCACATTCTTTAATATTACAACGTTGTTATATTATTTAGACTTTGCCTCATGTACTTACTAAAGTACTTAAGTACAGTTTTTGAGGTACCTGTACTTTACTTAGAATGTTTTTAGAATGTTTCTTTATCTTCTACTTCACTACATGTAAATGTATCTGATAGCTAAAGTTTCTAGGTACAATCAGATTACGTGCATTCATTTGCAATTTCTTTTTTTTTTACAGATTTTCTGAAAATTTAACCTACTCTACCTTTGGATGGAAATTTAACTTATGAATTATTAACACCTTAAAGACATTTTCCCTCTCAACTACTCACCTGGTTTCATGTCATTAACGGTTTGAGGCACAAGGAGATCCCACTATCCAATATATAAAAACTATTAGAAAAAAGTCAAAAAGTTATATAAATTTGTGAATCATAACTTTAACAAGCAGTAAAATGCTGCTTCACCATTGATGCATCTGTATTAACAGTCTTAACGTAATTTATAAAAATATCTCACTGGGGCGACCTCTAGCTCCCCCAGTAAGAGTGTGTGTCCCATGTAGGCTGAGTCCTTAGCAGCGGCCTGGGTTTGAATCCGACCTGCGACCCTTTGCTGCGTGTCATCCCTTCTCTTTCTCTCCCCCTTTCCTGTCTATCCACTGTCACCATCAAATAAAGGGAAAAGCCCCCAAAAATAATCTGGAAAAAAAACAACAAATAATAATAATAATATCTCACTCACATGGACCATTTCGGCAGAACCAGTACTTTTACTTTTGATATATTTAGTACTTTTACAGTAAGTGAAATGAAATATACGTTTGTTTTTGTATTTGAACTTTTAAATGGTCTCTGAAGTCCCGGGGTATGTATTCATGTTTGAGAGTACACCTAGACATTTAAGAATTAAAACTCAAAATGGACCTGTAGTTATTTTTGGTTATATTTCTTTGGTAAAAACACGTGAATAAAGTCTTGACATCAAGAATTTAATTTTCACATAATTGTATGGCACTAAGAGACAAGGAAAATATTAAGATTTGCAGATTGGATTCAAAATGAAAAAACATTATGCTGTCATCACCCAGAAATCACTCAATGACAAGCAGCAAATTCTTGAACCTGAGCTGGGAACAATGAAATGATAGTGCAGTGTGCAGGGGTGTTAGGTGTACATATGGTGGTGAAGAGTGAGTGATGTGCTGCCGCTCAGCTGTGGTATGCTGCGGTACAGGCTCTTATCCCAGCTAAGATTGGCCGGAAGCTCAGTCGTAGCTATCCAAATTCCTTCCATCCCCCAATCCCTCCACCACCTCCCGGGACATGGCATCGCTGCCTCAGATTGAAATAAGCATAATGTCCCACCTACTGTTGCCATAGCAACCACCTCCAGCTGGTTCACCACGGTCTTGCTGCAGCAGGAAAGCCTTCCCACTGTTGCTGAGAGTCACTTAAAGATGGATGCACAAGTCCACAAATGTACACACATACACACGCTTGCGTGGATATAAACACATGCAACACAGAAGTAGGCAGTTTTTGTGTCCTTTTCAATATTTTGTCTTGTGGTTCACATGAGTAACAACAGAGGAGGTAGTACTCTCAGGAACGATAGAAGCTATGCTCGCACATTTGTTCAGCAGTGGAGAGAAGTACTGCCATACTGCAATTGATAAAGTCCAAATGAATGCAGTAGTAGAACATGATGCAGTTTACTTTAAGGGATAGTTTAACATTTCGTGAAATAAGCATAGTCATTTCCTTTTAACAAGTTAGATGAGAAGATTACAGTATTTATACTGTATCATGTGTTACATGGACCTGTGTCGGCAATAAAGTTTTATATATATTAATGCCACTCATGTCAAACTGTTTACAATGTTTGTGTTCACAGAACTGCAAAATGACATTTGTGGTTCTATATTTAGTATATACCTTTTTTGCATGCGATTCTTTCATACGATCCTTGTTTCACTACAGGTTTTTTGGTGGGTTCTTCATGGACATCAAGCGAAAGGCTCCTCACTACCTTTCCGACTACACAGATGCCGTCAGTCTGCAGTGTCTGGCCTCCTTCCTCTTCCTCTACTGCGCCTGTATGTCACCTGTCATCACCTTTGGAGGACTCCTGGGTGAGGCCACAGAGGGACGTGTGGTAAGAAGCAACATCTTTATTGCTCCCAAGAGAGTCTATGATCTTGGACTTAAGCTTGTAATAACGTATTTTTTCGGCGGCTTAGGGCACACTGGAAACAAGTTGTGAACACAACATTAACATATCACCTCGTCATAGTACAGTCATGAACGATATATTCCAGAGAATGGTTAACATTTTAGAAACAACCAAGGTCAGATGTTTTCTCGGGATGACATCACTCAGAACATAAGCTCCTTTTCACTCTGTATCCAACAGTTGACATGTCTTGCTCAAAGGCACCTAGAAACTAGGACTGGATTTTTAGGTGTTTGCAATAACACAAATGCAAATGTTATTTTAAACAAGGTTTGATTACTTCTGGAACTAAACCCAAAAGTTCCAGTTGCTCTTCGGCTCTCTATACCTGCTAAACTTCAGCATGTTAACATTGTCATTGTGAGAGTGGTGCCATGCTAGTGTTAACATTTAGGTCAAAGCACTACTGTGTTTAAGTGAGTGAATGTTAAGCAGTTGAATCAGAACATTATTTCCTGTGTTCCCAGAGTGCTATTGAGTCCCTGTTTGGAGCTTCCATGACTGGAATAGCCTACTCTATTTTTGCCGGTCAGCCCCTCACCATCCTGGGCAGCACTGGGCCTGTTCTTGTCTTTGAGAAAATCCTTTTCAAGTTCTGCAAGTAAGTTTTCATCTTTTTCTTGTTTTTTCAGTACTAATTGTGTTTTTGTTTATAGTAGAATATTTAAGTGTTGATGATGGATGTGTGTGCTGTCTGCTTGAGTGGGGGTGCCCTATTGAGTTGCTTATCCCTTTTATTCCTGTGTATGTGTGCGTCCTGTCTCTCAGGGAATATGGCCTCTCCTACCTCTCCCTGAGGGCCTGTATTGGCCTGTGGACCGCCTTCTTCTGTCTACTGCTGGTGGCCACAGATGCCAGCTCACTTGTCTGTTACATCACACGCTTCACTGAGGAAGCATTCGCCTCGTTGATCTGCATCATCTTCATTTATGAAGCTCTGGAGAAGCTAATCCACCTGGGGACGCACTACCCCATCAATAAAAACAACAACCTTCAGAAACTAACACAGTATTCGTAAGTTCTCTTTTGAAATCCATAAGTGTGTTTTTGTGCGTGCCTGCAATAGTTTTGGACTGTTGGATAAAGCTAGTAATTTGAAGCTGCATACTGGAATTAATCACAATTGTCTGCCATTTTATAGAAGTTGTCAAACTGAAAGGGAAAGTTAAAGGGAGGGGGGCCGTGGAGTGAGAGATGCAAGGTGTTCCTTCTTGAAACAATAACTCTCAAAGCTCTTGAATTTCTTAAATTTAAACAGACATATACATACATATATTATACATATATTTTTAGATTCAGTGTGACCTACTCTTCCAGATGATATTTATTGTCTCTGATCATCTCTAATTAACGTCCATAAATGTACTTAGAATTGTAGAAAAAAGGTTTATCAATATAACTCTACAATATGTCATATTTTTAAGTTTTCTTCAGTAAAATGTTATCCATTGACTTTTCTGTTCTTGTCTGTACAAGCACGGTGACAATCTGGCAAAGTTAAAAATATAGGCTTAAAATCAGGCCTCAACTTGTAGTCCACAGATAACTAAGTGGGAGGGTGCTGTCGTATCAATTTTGTCTGAAGGAAAGGCCTACAGTGTCAGACTTTTAAAAACAAACCTGTTACTCTATGGTTGCTTGATTTAATAAAAAAAGAAAAAAAATGTAACTCCAAAAAATAACAATAACAACATGGACTACCACACACACTCAGTATCTCGAATTCAGAAGCTATTTACTCAATCTTGAATTTAGAGGGAAGTCGATAAATGACCTGCACCCACTTATTAAATAGCTTTGGAAGATTATGAACTAACTAATGTTAAATATCCACTCTAAAACACTGTAACCCTTGAAGCATTCTGTGTTGAGCTTGTCATTGTTGTTGCAGCCTGTGCTGCAAACACAGTGTACGCAACTTGGCACATTTGCACACACATGCTCAAGTGTTTTGCTGCATCATCAAACAGATGGCGATGTGGTGTAGTAGACACACTGCCCAGTTTTCTCGTAATGGGTTTTGCTTTATGGTAAATAATCCCATGTTGAGTGTGTGTCAGGAGCATGATGCATTATCCCGTCACTTAAGCTGGCTGCTGGCCGATGTCAATTCAAAAGCTCCTTCTGTGTTTTGTATTCTGATGTAGTGGACATCAGGGGATGCTGACATTTAGTTTAGTAAAAATGCCAGCAAAATAAGTCCTTTCATGTTGATGGCTCAACATGTTGGAAGAGGTATGAAATGAAGAGTGGAACATTGAGGACTGCAATTATTCTGCAATTATTCTACTCTGTCTGTCTGTCTGTCTGTCTAATATCCTGGAACACTAAGAAACCCATCAAATATTCACATTTGAAATGCTGAAAACTGGGGATTTTAGATTTAAAACAATTATCAATATCAATGAGTGGAACTTTAGATTACTAACACTAAAGATACGATTGTCAGTATGTATGCAAGTTCTCTAATTGTAGTTACAATTTTTAATCATATAAATCTCATTAGGTGTGTTTATAGAGATTAGAGATTTATTCATAAATTGGTAAATAGTTATTAACCTCAACAAGACACAATATATTGGGTTGACATTTGTTAGCCCCCTAAAGGCAGTTGTTCTTACTCACTTTCTAACTATGGAATGTCCTGCTTGCTACAGGTCTTTGGAGAATAAATGTATGGTATTCTAATCTAATATTAGATGTTACAATTGTATGTGTACAATGCTGTGTATTTGTTGGTGAACAAAAATGGTCCTCAATAGGTGCCTTTTCTCTTAAGAACTGGAAGCCAAATTGCTTGTTTGTTTGTTTGAGTAAATGAATTCATTCATTTTCTATTTGTTTATTCATCTTGTTCTCATATAAGTATTTAAGAAAACTAAATAAAACAATATTCACCATAGGTGTGCGTGTGTGGAGCCCAGCGACCCCAGCAATGAGACTCTGCAGTACTGGGAGGAGAGAAACATCACGTCCTCCCATGTCAACTGGACCATGCTGGAAGTCGATGTAAGGAACCCTTGCCATTCAGAGTGAATTGTAGCAAAATGGCTGTGCATAAGTTAGATAGAAATAAAGGTCTATAGCATTAAGATCCTTAGATCTTGCTCTCAGGTCGATTTATAATGATGGTTAAAGAATCCTGAGTGAAGAGAAAAGGTTAACGCAGACAGAAATAGCACATGTGATCACAGTTGCTTACCTAGCCTTCAATAAACACACAAACAAAATACCTTAGAAAGTTGGAGATATTTCTTACACTCTCTGGCACCATGTTGTGTCGCCCACTTTGCTTCACCAAGAAGCATTATAAGTCTAGGCAGGGATTAAGAACATGTGGGCAGGATTTTCACAGGATTTAGCCGTGCAGAATAAACATGGAGATGAAGTGTGAAGACTGGATTTTCACACTGTTAGACGCAAATAAGTAATGCCAGTGGCGGCATTCTGTTACTCCTACACATGCTTGTTGACATATAGCAGCATATAGTTTGAGAGGCACTCAAGGCCATTTGAATTGTATGCAAATAGATGAGTCATGTACTATTAAGATATTTAATGCAGAGAGTACTTATTAAATCAATACTGAATGTGCTACATTCAGATTGTTCAGACTAATTCACCACTGACACCGACATCCATCATTGTCATTATCTCCATTGCCATTCTAATCATTTTTATTTGCATCACACTCATCATCATCATCATCATCATCATCATCATCATCACCACCGTGTCCTCTGGTGCCAGTAGGAGTGCGAGACGTTTCACGGGGAGTTTGTTGGCAGCGCCTGTGGTCCCCACGGCCCCTACATCCCTGACGTCCTCTTCTGGTGTGTGGTCCTCTTCTTCTCCACCGTCTTCTTGTCCGCCTTCCTGAAGGAGTTCAAGACAAGCCGCTACTTCCCCACCAAGGTATATATCGCACTTTAGTCTTCCCTAAATAACGCACAAACGCTAGGTATGCAACAATGCATTGCATATCGGTTAAAAATGTATATAAATGTGTAAAGATTTCAACCGGTTCAGATAAAAAATGAATCGCAATGCAATTTTGAAATGGCCCTGGGGCGTAATCCACTTTTGATTTCATTTGTTTGACTTCAGCCTTCACTACATTTTTTTAGTTCATTTATTAGAAGAGATTTTTTTACTATGTTTTAAAAATCTAATTATATAAAAAAAAAAAGATTTAAGATTCGCATCGTAAACTTAAAATTGTGAACCGCATTAAATCGTAAGTTAAATATGTATGGTTACTTACCAAACACTACTTCTTACCATCTTTTTAAAATCTTTTCATCAACTGTGTAGAGCTGGCGCTTATAGAGTTCCTGTCTGCTTCAGTAATTTTACAATCCTCCATTTACTTCTCATTTCGTTATCGGACTGAAATTGCTTTACAAGCCATGGCTTTGCCTCTGTCTGGGTCATTTTATCTCAGCTATGCTGCAGAATCCTGCAGTCTGTGTGGCTGTTCTGTGTGTGCAATTTCTATGTTTTATCATTGAGATGACACTCATGAGCTAATGTGTGGCGTGATGCTGGCACACTAATCTATAGTATACCAGCGCCACCTTGTGGTGATGAATAAACTGTATTACAGAATATACAAAATATCTGCTACAGAATCTTTTTCGGAACCAGAAATATACAAAACAAAAAGAATAAAAAATTGTCTACAGCAACAGAACATCAAATATATTCATATTAAAGTCTGTAAAATAAGATTAGCTGGGAGCTGTCACTACAATGTGCATATCTCTTCTGTGACTTTAGCCTTCAGTTTTGTTTTTGATCCAACACATGAAGACATTAGACTACATTATATAAATGTAACATGGAGTTTGTCTGAAGAGTGTGTCTCTTTGTTTCCTCCAGGTGCGGGCCATAATCAGTGACTTTGCTGTCTTCATCACCATCCTTATTATGGTTCTTGTAGATTATGCCTTGGGGATTCCTTCACCTAAATTACAGGTCCCCAACAAGTTTAAAGTAAGTTCACATGAAATCTTCTGTATGCATCTATTTGATATTTTATTTAGATCTTGAAAGCTAAAAAGGCAAGTGAATGCACAAAAAGTACGTAATTTAGATTTCAGATGTGATAGGACAGGTCAATAATTACTACTTTACTCTAGAATCTAAGCAACTGCGTTACAATTGATTGTGGCTTGTCAGCTTGCCTGTCAAATGTTTCCTTGGAGTGTGCATATTCAACTTTGAAGTTTCTCTCCTGTTGCTCAAATAACAATTAGAAAAATGTAAGTCAAAGCCATGTAACTAGAAATTTGTCTTAGCTCAGGAGCATTATACTGTAGAAGCACACGTGTGCAATTCTCTACATATTATCACATTCTATTTCTAATTTCTACCTTTGTTTTGACTGTCCCCAGCCAACCAGGGATGATCGTGGCTGGCTTATAAACCCTGTGGGGCCCAACCCCTGGTGGACCACCATCATCACCTTCATCCCTGCTCTGCTCTGTACCATCCTCATCTTCATGGACCAGCAGATCACAGCCGTCATTATCAACAGGAAGGAGCACAAACTAAAGGTATTAAAAAAAAAAACTTCATTCAAAAGTCACAAAAATAACCACATGAATGCCGTTTTTTAAAAGTTCTGTTCATTTTCTGTAAATCACAACCAATTCTCTGCCTCAATGAGCAATGTAGGTATTTGTAGTTATTGCCTACTTGTGCAACGCATGTGTTAATGAATCTCAATCTCCATCTGCCTCTCAAAAATTAAATCGTTAGCTTCAGGGATGCTGTTGGTGACCCTAACCTAATAATGGAAAAATCATCTAAGTTAGCTATGCTGTTTCTAAACCCAATGTCCTTGTCCGGCCCCTGCAGAAAGGCTGTGGATACCACCTGGACCTGTTTGTGGTGGGGGTGATGCTGGGCGTGTGCTCGGTGATGGGCCTGCCGTGGTTCGTGGCAGCCACTGTGCTCTCCATCTCCCACGTCAACAGCCTGAAGCTGGAGTCGGAGTGCTCGGCCCCCGGAGAGCAGCCCAAGTTCCTGGGCATCCGAGAGCAGCGCTTCACCGGCCTCATGATCTTCACCCTGATGGGCTGCTCCGTCTTCATGACTTCTGTGCTAAAGGTCAGCGGATAAACGCCAAAATATACACCCACACACATAATTTTTTACAAATATTGTCTTTCAAGTTTATATATATATATATA
>NC_045756.1:2425666-2434889 GCF_008692095.1 Etheostoma spectabile
TATATATATATATATATATATTAAACAATAGCTTTAGTCCTGATCTTGAATATTAATGTCTGTCTGCAGTTTATCCCCATGCCTGTGCTTTATGGAGTCTTTCTGTACATGGGGGCTTCTTCACTCAGAGGCATTCAGGTGAGCTCGGAATATTGCCTGCTGGTATTTTTTTGGAAGATGTAATGGAGAAGAGATGCAGGATTTATTCTCGCATGGATGTCTATGTGTATCTGTGCAGTTCTTTGACCGTCTGAGACTGTACGGCATGCCGGCCAAACATCAGCCAGACTTCATCTACCTTCGTCACGTCCCGTTGAGGAAGGTGCACCTCTTTACCATCATCCAGCTCACCTGCTTGGTCCTGCTCTGGGTCATCAAGACATCCAAGGCTGCCATTGTCTTCCCTATGATGGTAACCGAGGGTATTTTTGTGCATGCATGTACACTTGAGTGCTTGATGTTTTTGATTGGTTGATATCTGTCTGTTTCTGTGGCATCAGGTCCTTGCCCTGGTGTTCATTCGTAAGCTGCTGGACTTTGTCTTCACCAAGAGAGAACTGAGTTGGCTGGATGACCTGATGCCAGAGTGGAAGAAGAAGAAATTGGAGGATGCAGCAGAAGAGGTGTGGTAATCAACAACAGTGTTGATAACCAAATGTAAACTCTGACTTAAAATGCCTACCACTGCAGCAACAAAGCTGCTATCCATGCAGTGTTTCAGGTTTTCTGTTTTGTCTTTTCTCTTCTTCAGGAGGAGCACAGTATTATTGCAGAGGAAGAAGGCATTGTACAAGTGCGAATGGAGGGACCCTACAAGTAAGTCATTTTGATTTTGAATCATATTTTGCATTGAAGATGTCCAAACTTGTCAGTGGTGAAAGTTCCTGTCAACTGCTGACCTGATAATGTGTGACTTTTGTTAGACTTGAAGGAATAGTTTGACATTTTGTTAAATAAGAATATTTATTTTCTTGTTTGGGGTAAGATGAAAATATTGATACCACTCTCATTCTTTACACTAAATATAAAACTATTGCTGGTAAAGAAATATTCACAAAACCTTATTAAACCACAAATTGTTGTTTTCACATTTCTGTTTGGATTAGACAAATGTGATTGTATTTGTTAAGTACTGAGCAGTTCAATTATTGCTTTAGAAATCCTACAACAGGTAGTTTGATGCGAGCAGCTCCTTATCAGTCTTGCTTGCTTTGTGTTTTTGAAGGAGTGACCCAGCCACAGTGAACATCACTGATGAGATGTCTAAAGGATCTTTTGGAGGTGTGTGGAAGAGTGTCAGCCCTGGTGAGAAGGAACCAAGCGCTAAAAGGTTAGCCTCATAATCCCCATTACTTTCAGATATCCAGATCAGTATCTCTGTATTCTATATCTTTGACTTTCCACTTCTGGGATTGCTCCACTGGTGCAGGAAATTCCACAGGATGCATGTACTGTATTTTCGCCAATATCTATTTCCTTCCACCCCTTGTGTTGGAATTTTAAACTTTGGTGGATTTCTGAGGACTGTGGTTAACTGCTCCTCAGATCGCTGCAGGATAAACCCAGACAGCTAGCTAGACTATCTGTCCAATCTGAGTGTTCTCTTGCACAACTATTTTACAGCGGCTCCATGCGGAGCTTAGCGCTGCCCATGACCATTGTGATAGGTTTAAAGAAATGCCTATAAACCAGAGCACTTTTTTCTCCCATCTCGGAATGCTGTGTGGACTAGTGAGTGTGGATGGTCTGGCAAAGCGAGACTAGTATCTAGAGACTAGTATACATCTAGAGACTAGTATACATCGCTTTGAGGGCTTGAATACCACAATGCACAGAGACTTACTGATTCCAGTGTATTTTGCAGGGTCAAAAATGTTAATTTCAATGAAAATATGGTGTCTTAAGCCCTACTCGCACATGACGAGTATTACCAGGAGACGTCACGTAATTTAGAAATTAACCCCCTACGCCCGTTTCCTGCGAAGTCGGTATTTTACTCTGTATTTAATTGTATCACTAGAGGTCCCCAGGTAATACTAGTCCCGTGCAAATAGTACTTTTGGGCGTTAAAGCAAGCAGTGGCAACTGTTTATTAGCAAAATGTTATGGAACATTTACTTTTTATTTTTCCAGGAAACTGAGGCACTAATATGTTTATATAAAAAGGTTTTATCTCAGTGAAGCCGTGCCTTCACAAATTTCCCACAGTGTAGACTAACATTGTGTCTCCTGCCTGCCTCTCTCATTTCATTTCACCCTTAAGCTCCCCTTCCTAACCCCTCAGAAGCTGATATATCCCAACGGTAAGTTGTTCCCATTCCCTGTCAGCATGGAGTGTCTTCTATTTACTGCTAATGACTGTTGATTGCTGCATGATGAAAACTGTGTTGGACTTTGTGTTATGATTCAGTGATGGTAATTGACTCAATAAATAGAGAGATAAATCAGTAACAAATGGAGGTTGATGAATTGACAGCACAGCATTGCCCGGGTGTGCATGTTACTTCACGGACACATTTTATAATGTCCTTTGCATGTTGTAAAAGTTGTAAAATGGATTGCTTTATTTTTCATTTTTCATTAAGTCGTAGCTTATTGTACATTTCAATGTCACAAGATATTGAAGAGTTAGGGCAAACTGCTATGACATATTTGCATGATGTGTGATCTGCAATGCATCTATCTGCGCCTGTGTCTAGAATTAGCTTTTTGTCTACTTTATACTTTTTATACTTGGTTTACATTTTTTGATTCTTCGTGCAGCTGTGGCGGTGAAAAGCGACACAAGCGCCGGAAGCATGAGAAGAGCTTGGACAGGGAGACAAGTTTGTGATGACATGTACTGGCAGTGCCACTGAGCTGTCTTATCAATAGATCAAAAAACAAAAAAACTGTACCGTGCCACACACAACCACCTTTGTTCTGTGCTACACTGTGTTTTTGTCATGTAAGTCTGTGTGCAAGTTGTGTAAAACAAAGAATTTGTTAGAAATAGTATAAACACAGACTCATGTGTGTTCTTTTTCTATGTATATCAATGTTTGGTGATACCAGCAACAGAAAGAAGTCAGAAATATAGAACACTGACAATAACTGCTGTGTCCATGGGCCAACAAATTTTGAACAATTTTTAAACCTACTTTATTTGTATTTTGTATGTTTTTATATTTTTCCAACAGTTGTGAGTTGTCCTTTTAAAAACCTGCCACAGCAAGCTGCTTATGTGTGGGTTTTGTGTGCAGTGTTTAATGCCGCTATTGACTTGATGCACCTGACAACAGAAAACCTAAAAATTAGATATTTGCCAATATTAGTCTATTTCATGGCACTCAACAGAGTTGGCTATACAGCAAATCTATTAATTTTTTTTCAAGTATTAAATATACATTTTATATATTCTGTATATCTAAATGTTTTTGTGACAGTGACAGCTCATATCACGCCAGAGTCTTCTCCATCGCTATTTTACAAATAAATGTCTCTCCTCCAGTAAAGCATGTCCCCAAACAAGTTAAAGGAATAGTTTGGCATTCTGGGAAATACCCTTATTTGTTTTCTGTTAGAGGAGAAGATTGAACACAAACACAAATGTAAAAACCTCATGTTTAGTTGCTATTTCTTGGAGCTAGCAATAGCTTTATATTTAGCATACAGACGTGAGAGAAGAAATTGGTCTTCTCATCTAACACTTGGCAAGAAAGAGAATAAGCATATTAACCAAAAATGAACTATTTCCTTGAGGAAAGTACACTTTGGGGGCAGTTTATTGGAAAACATTTTCAAGCCAGCATTTCTGCATAGTTTGTAACTTTTAGTACATGTACTTTAGCTACTTGGCCTTGGCTTTTTAAAATCTCAACACATTTGCAAATGCAGAACTAGGGTGATTGTTCAGAAAAATCTGTTTCCCACCTGCATACTCTTTCTCATCTTGTCAGTAAGTGTCATCTATGGACATGTGATCTCCTATCCAAATGACCCTCGATATGTTAGCATCTGAAGCTAATTGTTTAAAAAAACAAAACACCAAAACACCTGCATGACGGTGAAACAGACTTGACTTGTCTCGCTGCAGGACCATGGTTACTTCTAGAGATGCAATAATACCTTTTTTTTCTGGGAAGGGAAAAATGTAATAAACGATAAAGAGTCTTAACAATGTATAATACATAGTATATTTTAATCATGTAAAATGTTACTAATATGTTACTAACATGAAGTCAGTGTTGAAGGCAGGTTTTTGTTGTAGATGTTCTTTTCCCATTGTCTAATTGATGGTTCTAGTTGATTAGTTAAACTAAGAGGTCAGAATTATATCGATATCAAATATTTTGACCACTTCTGTATGGAATTCTGCCTTAAATTTGGTAGTGATAGCTGTACAATTTCTGTTTAATAAATTAAGTCACCTGTATAGAAAGCTATCAGTTCAGATCTGTTATTGTGATTTGTTTATAATGGGAAAGAGGCTGAGTGAGTGAGTAAAAATAAAGATCTTCAATCAACTCTGCTGTAATGTGGTAATTTACTGATCCTTTTAGAGGTCAGTGAACATGATATTTCATTGTAACTGTACTACTATATATGCATATTTTAAAAATGTAAAGTTATTTTCATACAAGGCAGAAGCTCCACGTCTTTGGCCCCATTTGGGAAAGGGAGCCAGAGAGCGCCCTGGGGCCAGAGGCTGAAGCTTCTTCAGCCTTCGTATGGCAGAGCTACAGGAGAGGACTGGATCTCTGACACATGATGATGCTGCTGTGTATGCTCCCAGAGAGACCACTCTCTTTGTTTAAAATGACTGCATACATCCAGAATAGTGGGAGAACTCTGTGAAGTCTTTTGCAATTCCTACAGGCCTGTTTTGGGTTGAATGGCTTTCCCTGATTCCTGATCCCATATGAGGAAAACTAGAACAGACTTGGATTACATGAAAGAACTGCTAAGAGAAGATAATCGTTTAAGTTTACATTTGGAATGAATGTCATAAACAAATAAGTTATGAAGTATTCACATATATGTTAAGATAATGATCCATGAAATCCATATTCTTAAACCAAATAAGATTTATATTATTGTGAAATGGGCCTTTCTGCAAAATACTTGCTTTTGCCTGTAAAAAAAAAAGAAAAAAAGTGAACCAGTTTATTTCAACTCAATCCCACATGTGTTCTGTGCCAAATACTCACTAGATAATCAGATGTGGATTAATCTGCTGCTGGAGTAATGTTTGATAAAAACTATGCTGTTGGAAAAATTACTGATTAAAAAGGAGTTGGCAGGCCAGAGGCCAAGGTTTTTTGGTGCTGACTATCCCTACGTCCCAGAGTCCAGCTGGATATCTTTAATATGTCTTTCGCCATCTATCTAAATATCTATCTATCTATCTATTAGTCTCTCACCTAATATCCCGGCATCTTGCTACTTTGTCTAAATACCTTTGTATAAAAAAAGATGAAAAAATACTTAAACTCTTGTGTATCACTAGAGACATTTTGGTGGTGTTGATGCCCAAGGCATACACGTGTGTGTGTGTGTGTGTGTGTGTGTGTGTGTGTGTGTGTGTTTCCTTTTTGAATTTTGAAAGTTCAACTTCTGCTTCTAGAAAAGGTTTATAATTAACTGTTTATTTAAAAACAATGCCACGAACGCACAATGAAAAACTTTAATTTGCAGAGCGGATTAATAATATGCAATGAAAACCAACTACACTACATGTTTTTTTTTTTAAAGGCCTACCTGAGATTTCACTTTTTTGTGTTCTTGTTTTCACTTTAAAAATATAGAAAATAATTTAAATTTGTAAAAAAAATATGTCCTCAATTTCATTTCTTCTCTCTGGTTGCACCATAAAAACTATGGAAGAGTAGTAGTTTTTGTATCTTTGCATCACATACAGTAAGTATTTAAAATAGTGTTGACATTACAACATGCAAAGCAGTATGGCTTTCTATTCCTCCAGTATATGGCTTTGTGTCCAGAACACATAGGGAGTCCTTGAGGAGTATCTTATTGGTCCTGCTGTCTTTTCTTACTGCAAAAGAGAGAACATCACAGTCATGCCGAGCCTAGATTTTCCAGCAATTATCATTTCAGCTATGTGCCTTAGTTTTACCTCCACCCTGAAGGCTTGGAGGTCATGACCCAGAGTAAATATTCCTTGGCAGCCATCGAGTCCAGCACCTTGTTCACATCACTGGTGAAGCTCCCATCTACATGCCTCTTGCTGAACGCCTCACCGCGCCTGTCCGTTTCAGATCTGAGTAGGTACACATGCACACAATGTAAACACCGCCCATTAAGGGTCAGTAACCCCACAATGTGGACACCTGCCATTCGAACTCTACTATTTGGCCTGCAGTGCAGCAATGGTCAGAAAATCATCCTTTTCATTGTGATTATTCTGATAAGTGACTACAGTGCGTTGCTTTGATCAATCCATGATTTGTTCATTGTCTGCTGGCATGTTATGTGTCAAAAAGAATCATTGCACGCAATCATCCCACAGTAGTAACATATCAATCAACACAGTGTGAAAAGTTCAGGTGATTTATTTTTAGCACAACCGCTAGGAACATCGAGGGAAAAAAAGCAAAGAAAGGAAAAAGTGGCACATGAAGCTGTTGATTAGCTCTTTCTCTCTGACTCAGTCTCTCTTGTCATGGTGGAATCAGACACAGGCAGGCAGGCTGTTAGGGGGTTTGGTACAGTAGGAGGAGGAGAGGGAGGAACAGCCTACTCTCTTCTGACTTGTCCAGACTTGAGCCGGTTAACAAAGTCTTTGATTGCCTGATCCTTGAGATAAGCGCTCACGTCGCTGGTGAAGGTCCCATCTGCGTGGCGCTTTTCTTCAGCACTAAAAACACACAGTGAAGGAAATATTTTGTATTATTTTGAAAGTTTTAAAAAGCTGAAGAGTCTGAAGTAAAAACCCGATCAGTGGATTACATCCCTGTTTATCAGTGGTCAAAAGTACATTTATTTAATTACTGTAAAGTTCAATTTTGAGGTATACTTTACTTCAGCATATCCATTTAATACTACTTTACTGCACTTCAGAGGGACATATTGTACTTTTTACTCTGCTAAATTTATCTGGCAGGCATAATTACTGGTCACTTCTCAGATTAACATTCTTATGATGTCGTAAGCTTATAAAAATCAATGCATGCAAGTCTATATTTGTGTAGCAGAACTTTGTTTTTTCTTCTATTGTCTTTCATTAATCATCAACCGACCCCTCAGATTTATCTTGTGACCCTTTGGCGGGCTTGATCCTTAGGTTGGGAACCAAACTAGCTGTTGCTTACTGTATATTAAGTAGGTAAAATAAGGCACAGGGTATAATTTACCGCAGAATGAGAACATTTACTTTACGTAGTAAGTACATGTATCCGACAATACTTCTGTACTTATGTAAGATTTTGAATGCAGAAATTTTAGTTTTGAGTAATTTTACATTGTTGTACTGGTACTCAAGTAACACATCTGAGTGCTTGCTCCACCTCTGCTGTTTAGCCCCCTAAAAGTTGATTGTGACATCCTGAGCTTTAATTTAACCAGTGTTTGATTATTTAAGAAATATGGCCAAACAAAACAAAGCTTTTTACAATAAATTCTTATGATCATTTTTAGAATGGATCCCACACTGACCCGCTCCTTTTGTTGTTCATCAGCCACCGAACAAAGTCCTGCACCTTCATGTCCTCCAGGTATTTGCTGTAGTCGTTTGAGAAAGTTCCCTCCGAATGTCTCTTCATGTTCGACAGCTCCCTTGGCTCATCCACTAACGTGTCGTCTGCCTCAAAGCTGCAGTGCAAGAGAGAGAACACAGTTTCAATCCCTTTGAGTTTACACCAATCCAATATAATTTGAAGAGTTCATATGAGTAAAATATAAGGGTTAGGTTTGCATAGAATCCTCCAAAACACTTAAGATGATGCAGACAAATCATATGTAAAATGCAGCGTCTGTATCACTCACCACAGGTGTAAAGCAGTATCAACTTTTCGTTTTCTGTTCCATCTCCCATTTTGCTTTGCTACAATTTTTTTTTTTCCCAAAATTTCTTTATATTTATATATTTGATAATCCACATTTACGGCATCATAATTCTTGAACTTGTACAGTAGCCTCTATCATCAATAGTTTGAATTCTTCAAATTACGTTTTGCCTTTTATCCTCTTTACCTGGGATACTTTTGGGGTCTTTGAAGTAACAACATTTCAGCTTTTGTTGTCACGTCCCCATCATTTTTGCAGACTTTGGATGAACACGCCTAGCGTACAAATGTTGCTATGGAATTTGACCTAAAATGAGCCACCAATAGCACAATTTGAACTGTGATCCAGTTGGTTTTGTGACATAGAATCTTCTATTTCTCTAAACAAAGTATGACATTTAAGTGCAGAGCTCCTAAAAGTAGTTAAACCTGAAACATCATCAATTTAGATGTGATTTCTGTACCTTAAGCGATCATCAGCCTCCTGCAGAGGAACCTGCCAGCTGCTCTGGACAAAGCCAAGAACCAGAAAGATACCAGCCAGGGAGTGGATGCTTTTCATGGTTATAACCTACACAGACACACAGACGCAGAGGTTTCAAATTGGATCAGGCAGCTAAAGTTAAAGCGTTTTTGCTGTTGCAACAAAACACAACTCACCTTTTCTTCTTTCTTTCCAAAGAACAGTGCTGTTAGTTCCTCTGCTTGTCGCTGTCTCTAACCCTCCTATTGAACTTCATGGGCTTATATACTGTTATAGGAGAAGGAGGATGGATCTGCTCAGGTGGGTCAATTTTACCACTCTGCCTGGTCCACCTGTTACTCTCAACCCATTAGACACGGGCCCCGTCACATCGGCCAAATCAACAAGCCAAGCATTTGTTCAGCAAGGGAAGATGCTATTCATGCGTGAGGCCAGCTGGTACTTAGGTGTTAAGATCAAACAAGCACAGCTCATCCAGGTTAACAGAAAGTAGGGAAGATGCTTTAATGTGCTACTGTGTCATCATAATGGGAAGTGATAGTGTGCTGTCATATCTGGTAGGTGAGTCAGTATTTGTGGGTTCTTTCCGATCAAATATAAAAGATGAGGAATATTGACCATTTATTTCATCAGAGGCAGTTAACTCCATTTTTACAAGGGCCATAGTTCAGTAAAGATTCTCAATAAAAGTAAACGTCGTATGTTGCTACATATAACAATACAGTAAATCTTGAAT
>NC_045756.1:2434899-2436113 GCF_008692095.1 Etheostoma spectabile
CATACACTTCTGTGTATTTTATTTGTTGAAAAATATATATTAGCAGTGTGTCCAGGCTGAAATAACACTATTTCTCAGTTAAGATTGCCAAAAATTCCCTTGGATCCAAAAATTGTCATAAATTGAACTTATTTGCTTTTCTCCTTTGTCTGAAATCATTTCACACATGAAGCCTACTTGCCCTCCACCTCACCTTCTCAAAGAGATATAAGATGGAGTTTGGGCCAATATTATCACCATGACACCACTCCATAACATTTAGCCTGCTAGCAGCTCTGCGGGGCTGTACTTAGACACAGCGGTGTTCTGAGCTACTCTAAATTGTAATGGGAAAATTACCTTTAAGCATGTTTTCATATGTCCTTCTATAATATGCATGTGTTGATTATTCATATAATTGTTCACATCTCTCTTTGTGTGCCCTCCCTGAAGGAGAAGACGACTGTTGTTGAACAGTTGTCCAGAGCTATGGTTCTCATAGCAGCCCTCCAAAGCCTATCCAAAGACACAAGTTGTTCTTTTCCAGCTAAGATAGAACAACCAGTAGAGAACTCTGACACACAAAGGGCAGATTCAAAAAGACATAACAGTTCCAACTTGTCTGCCTGGGAAGATTAATTGTTATACTGAGATTAGACTGTTTTCCAAACAAGGTCTTCTTTTCTCTGGGGGCCCGGGATGTAAGGCAGGACATCACTGATGTAGGTTGTGAGACGCTTGTCACTTGTCACTCTGTAGCGGATGTGTGCGTTGTGAAAACCGTTCTTGTCATTTAATTGTTCTGTGCAGAAAACATTTAAAACTTCAGTGTTTAATAAGCTAATCATCTCAGCTGTACTTGTAAACCGTTATATTGTTGGGTAGTTTAATTTAGAATAAAATATCCTTTTTATAAACCGCATGTGTTTTGTATGCAAAAATCTCAGTTTGTAAAGTAACTAGTAACTAAAGTTGTCAAGATTAATGTAGTGGAATAAAAAGTACAATATTTCTCTCTGAGCTATAGTGGAGAAAAGTAGAAAGTTACATGAAAAGAAAATACTCAAGTAAAGTACTTCCATTGTACTAAACTAAGATGTTAACATGCTAAACATCAGCATTTTATCATTGTGATTGTGAGCATTGTTAGCATACTGACATTAGCATTAAGAACAAAGCTGCTAGCATGACTTTAGACTGTCTGTTATGTATATTATTATCATGTTGGAAAATTC
>NC_045756.1:2436123-2456084 GCF_008692095.1 Etheostoma spectabile
GCCATCATTGATGACCCCCCCCCCCCAAACTGAAAAGAACATGATATCTCAAAGAGTTCTCATTGTTGAATTCTTTATTTTATGAAACAATTATTACATCAAACAGTCAACAATCTAAAACATTTTTTAAAATTGATAAAATTACTTTGGTGCATTACATTTATGTGCATATTTCAATACAATACTATAAAAACTATGTTCAAGTAGTTACACTTTCATATCATTACTGTAGCCTATGTCTTGATCCCCAGGTCAAATATAGTTAAATTTACAAAACTTTGGAAAGAAATCCACATTTGAAGTATTTGTGGTACAAGTAACCATGTAAGTCATCATTTCCAGAGAAGCAGTTTTTTTTTGACTGATGCATGATAAAATTTAACTAAATGGCATTATGGCTCGGACCACTTAGTACTTTTCTGGCGTTTGAAGAACTAAAAACTAAATCCCAATTTTTTAGTTTTATTCAAAAGAGATATTTGTAATCCAGTGGACTTTATGCAAAGCACCTCTGTAGGAAGTGGCTCATGTGGGTGTAGACGTGTTGATTGGCCGAGCCGCCAAGCCCATGATCCTTATCTGTGTACCACTGAAAGAAAAAAGACATTTGTTGCGATGTTGGGTGACAGCACTTCTTGTTGACATAGTATTTTTAAAGACAACAAGGTTAGCTCGCCCCTCCCTCCTCCTCCTCATCCCGTCCCCTCTCCCTACCTTCTGTGCTTCCGTGCACTAACCCCCCAACCTCCCAACCCACACCCCCGAATCCTTCTTGTTGGTTATTGGCTGTAATGCTGGAAGACTGTTTATGTTTGGTGGTGCACGTTGGCACAGTTTGTTTTTGTTGGCATTTGTGGAGCCTGGGCTGTCTACAGAGACCGCGTTTTTTTTGTACGGGGGACAGGCAGCTAGCAGATAGTAAGGAGATGTTTTTACAGTGTGTTCTGGGGACAGGCAGCTAGCAGATAGTGAGGAGATGTTTTTTTTACAGTGTGTTCTGGGACAGGCAGCTAGCATATGAGGAGATGTTTTACAGTGTGTTCTGGGACAGGCGCTAGCAGATAGTAAGGAGATGTTTTTTACAGTGTGTTCTGGGGACAGGCAGCTAGCAGTAGTGAGGAGATGTTTTTTACAGTGGTTCTGGGGACAGGCAGCTAGCAGATAGTAAGGAGATGTTTTTTACAGTGTGTTCTGGGGACAGGCAGCTAGCAGATAGTGAGGAGATGTTTTTACAGTGTGTTCTGGGGACAGGCAGAGAGCAGATATGAGGAGATGTTTTTTACAGTGTGTTCTGGGAACAGGCAGCTGCAGATAGTAAGGGATGTTTTTTACAGTGTTTTCTGGGGACAGGCAGCTAGCAGATAGTGAGGAGTGTTTTTTACGATGTGTTCTGGGGACAGGCAGCTAGCAGATAGTAAGGAGATGTTTTTTACAGTGTGTTCTGGGGACAGGCAGCTAGCAGATAGTAAGAGATGTTTTTTACAGTGTTTTCTGGGACAGGCAGCTAGCAGATAGTGAGGAGATGTTTTTTACAGTGTGTTCTGGGGACAGGCAGCTAGCAGATAGTGAGGAGATGTTTTTTACAGTGTGTTCTGGGGACAGGCAGCTAGCAGATTGTGAGGAGATGTTTGCTGTATGTGACAAAAAAATGCCGTAGCTTAAAAAACGTTTTAGAGCACCTTAAGTCTTCCAGTCATTCCACTTTGGATTTGCAAGATAACTTACCATCGCCTCAAAGTCCACCTGCTCGTCCACTAGAGCTTCAGAGATCTCGGCTGCCTGCTGGAAGTGAACATTGTCTAGAAAACACAACAAAAACAAACAAAAAAATTAACAAGGGTTTCAATGCAATCCGCCCATTTTAGTCAAGAAAGGTCACTATAGACTTGACCACTGACTTTTCCAAAATACCACTTCAAGTGTCACACATGGAGAAAGTTTGATCTGATGGTAGCGCTAGATTGGTCAACAAAATCCTTAATCCTAAATTATGGCACTGCATAACTCACCATCAGCTGTTCCATGAACCAGAAGATAATCCACTGAATGGAAATTCTTGGCTCTGGCAGTTACTGTTGAGTTCTGCACATAATCAGATTTGTGTGTTAAAACAGCCAATAACATGAATAATGACCATCAGATACAAGAGACAGTCCTAACATCACATAATATGTGTGAAACTTACAGTGTAGGCAAGAGAATTCTGTGAGGGCTCCATCATGTAACGCTCTGTGTAGATGGAATCTGGAATTGACAAACAGATCATGTGTGCCATTCAAGTGAGTGTGTTAGGTCTGGGAGGTTGTCAACATCAAGAATGTGCTTAAAAAGACAAAGAAATACCATAATATTCCCATTTGGACACTGGAGCGACCGCCATTCCACATTTAAAAACTCCACTTCCTGATCCCAAGACCATTGAAGTCACATATCCACCATAAGACTGTGAAAACAAATTCAATTCTGTAGCTCACCCTAGCCCTTTAATAAGACCAAGCACACTGACAGCATGGTGAAAAAGGATAGAATAGAAATAGCACATTTCAGGACAGTTTCTTTTGACAAAACAGTTCTAATACAAGTCGGTAAGAACTTACCCAGCCCCAAATAGCAACTCTGTCTTTGTCTATGAAGCCCATTTTGATGAATTCCCTAAAATACAAAAAAGACAATTATCTCAATAAGGAAAGTACATTACAAGAATGAAAATTGGCCTTCTGATCATCCTAGTAACTTGATGATGCTTATGCCATTTCCTGTGTGTATGTCTGTGTTTCAACCACAGAAACAAGTCCGATCCAGTTTTATCAAGCTTTACTGGGAAACAGAGGGTGAAGCTGTTTGTTCGAGCGAAGATGCATTGTCTTGTCTAAACTGGTTCTTGCTTTCCTTACCTGGCTGCTGTTATCTGATCTTCCACCTCATAGGTTCCCAGACCTTTGTAGATTGCATGCATTAACTTGTCGCCTTGGTAACCGCTTCCTCTTCCGTCAAAGCTTGCGACGATGATTTTCTCCGTGCTGGCCAGGTAGGTGGACCAGCTTACCCTGTAGATGAAGTCTGCTTTCTGACTGCAGGGACCAGCATACCTGGGAGAGCAAATCAGTATCAGTTTATGAACTCTTTTGAAAAGCATTTTTAATTAAGTTTTGTATATTTTTATTTTTTAAATAAATTCTTACACATCTATTAGTAAAGGGTATTTCTTGGATTCATCAAAGCCTGGGGGCAAAAACATCTGATACCAGAGATCTGTCAAATACAGCCGAGATGTAAATACAGTTTTCCCAGTTAGTTAAAAAGAGTGTTAAAGGAAAATTATATTTATTACTTTAAATCAGAAGAATTCACTTACTGTATCCTTCAAGTTGGATGGAGGCTCGGCGCATAGTGGGCATTTGGATGTCAGCTATCAGGCTGCGAAATTCTGTATTGTCCTCCAAAACATTTAACTCTACAAAATATAGAAATATAGAAGTCTCATTCAAACAACATTTTCTCCTCCTTGATATGATTGTTAGATTTGATTTCCAAGTTGTGGATTACCTTTATTTTCCCTGTTATCCATGAGAGCATAATAAGGAATGCCAGGACCTTTGTGTAAAAGTTCCAATTATATTAGCTATTTTACATATTTTTAAATATAATACTTATAATAAAATAAGCAATAATTAATGTGTTACGGAATATATCAATAATACAGATAGTGGTATTTTGCAAAAATAAGAGGCATATGAAAAAAAAAAAAAAAACTGACCACTGCAGCTCAAACGGTAGAAGGAGGCATTGTGGCTAAAGTAGGCGGAGTTATACTGACAGTCTTCTCCATGTAATGCACAAGTCAGGCAATCAGTTGCTTGATTGGTCAACCTGACACACACACACACACACACACACACACACACACACACACACACACACACACACACACACACTTTAAGTCTGAAGAAATGCTTTCTAATCAAACATTGTCTTTAAATAAAACACAAACTCTAAAGTAATAAAGACCCTTACTTGTAAACGTGCCTTCTTCCTGGCTTGCCCCCTTCATTACTTGAATAATAGCTGTGGAATAATTGGTATAAAGGAGAGAGGTGGAAATTTCAGACTGTAGTAAAGGAGGATTTCAGCTTATGGGACTTAACAGTTGTGTCTCTAACTTCATCATAACTTAGCAACAATCTCAACGTTTCCAGAGACACCAAAAATGTTTGGGAAAGTGCATAAAGTGATGGATCCAGATCTAGAATATTCAAAGTTTTAAGAAAGCATTGTAAATAGCAGCACAAATCATAATACACAGTTATGCCCTATGTTTTTTTTCACAAGAGACTTACACACTATCCGCAGTTACTTTCAAAATGTCAATGACTTCCCATTCTCCAGTGGTGATTGGTTTAGCTATGCCCTGCATGATGAGTCAGAACAGAATGTGTGTAAGTAACATGCTACAGAAAATTATTGATTATATTAAATCTTAAAAAGAGCTTCTTTTGCTAATGTGATTCTGAAATGAGTCAGTCTACCTACCCCGAGCACATGATGGATGTGCTTGTACCCTTTAGTGTCGCTCATCAACAGGTAATAGCTTTTCTTGTCTGCAGCAAAAACTGGTTCTGGTGGAGAGAACTAGAAAGAACAAGTACTGTATATTATTATCATATGTTCTCCTACTGCTGTACTTTGTCGGTGGCTCTCAGCTACACGCCTATTAATTTCTACTGAGAATGTAAAACTTTAAAACAGCTCACAAATATATAGTGTCACAAAAAAAAGAAAAAAAAGGTTCAGCAATTTCTGGAAACAGCTGAGCACGGGAAATGATGCATGATTTGGAGACTATTTTGGTACTGGTGCTCTAGTGAGTGTGTCTGACAGCAGAGAGGTACATGTCACAATCAACCACAGTATGCAACAGTGTGGCTCATTGATGTGTTTTCAATCAATTTTGGACAACAATGGATCTCTTTGGCATAGAGGAATAGAAACACCAAGCTTTGGATAGACATGCAATAATTGTGGGTAGATAAGTTCATTGTTGTTTTTGATCTTTTCAGGGAATTTATAAAAAGAAAAAGAATGTCCTTTAACAGTGTATTGGACTTACCCGTCCAATCCAACCCGTGGGACTGTCTACCTCCAGATGCTGTAAAAAGGAATACAATAGGTTTTTACTTCTGCACCGAGATATATTTTCTAAGAGTATATTAGTCTTGTCAGTCCAAACACTAAGAGACGTTGCAACACAAAGCTACATTTAGACAACTTTTTACTAACATTTGCAACATTTTTGACTATGATCAGTAACAAAAAAGTGAACAACAAGAATTTGTTTGCGACATTGAGCTAAGAAAAAGAAATATCTATGATTCTGTATTGATAAGTTTATATGGTCTTGGTATGTTTCAGTTAGTTTAAAGGATAATTGCATAAAAGAATTTCAGTCTGCCTGAAAACAATACTGCAAGTGTTATTGGTTGCTGCGTTTGTCTCTATTATTCCAACATTGGAATGCATTTTAGTCATGCTAGCAGCATGGCTCTATGGGTAGCAATGTCCACCACTTTGGTCCGGCGTCAAATATATCAAGAACTGCTATTGGATTTTCATGAAAGGTTGTAGAAACAAATGTGGTCTCTTATCCGCCCTTTCAGTATAAAAGTGCTATAGGATTTATTTCTATTTAAATGGGTTGGTTCTCTGTGTGTTGCCAGTGTAAATTTCTATGTAGTAAATTGTTCTAATGTAGGAAAACAATATGAAATAACTGTTCATAACATCATGATTTACCTCAACAGGATCCCACTTGACTCCACTAAAATTGTAGATTTGAAGGATGAGGTGGTTTTGTACTCTCTTCAGCCATTGAACAGCTATTTGTTCATCCATCACCCATGTTACAGTGGCCAAGTAGTGCTCACTGAGGACAACAAAAAATGAAATGCATTATGACACTGGTAAGCTCCTATCTATTTCTGATTCCCTTCTCTGATAGCAGGAGTTACCATTTGTTACTCATATTTGGTGCAACATTTAACCATTTTTTTACCACTTGGGAATTGATCAAAATTGTCCAAATTCTCTTAAAAATACCAAATAAAGACACCCAGACCTTGAAGAACACCATAGATTACATTTACATTTAATTTTTCGGCGATTGGATGGCGAGCACTTCTGTTCTGGAATCTGCTCAGACACCCCCTTACTGCCAATATACAGTGACTAAGGACGCCATACAGCCTCTTAATGCCCTAATTTGTGGTTTAAAGTTTCATTAGGCTCAAAATGGCTTATTTTATACAGTGAGTGGAGACTCATGGGTACCAATAAAACCCCTTTTCATGAAGATATCTCAAGGTGAAAGTGGCCATGACAAGCCAGTATGACACGGCACCACTGGGTTCCTTACATTAGCAAGTTTTGACACTAATATCTTCCCTCTGTTAAAAACTAAAAGACTGGGCCCGCTGGCAGGTCGTCAGATTGTTAATATGTTAACAGAAAAATAGAGGCTGTTTTATTACCTCGTGTTGAGTGAGTCTGGGACAACAACTTCAGTAATTGTTGTGTTGTCAGTGTCCACAACAAACAGTTTTACAATAGGGTTGGGAGTACCTGGCTGCACAAGAAAAGAATGTAAGATACACTCATTGGCATACAACAATGCAACGATCCCAATGAAAGCTTGTTAGTCAAACAAGCCCTGGATGGATGTCCTACAGTACCTTTGGATATGGAATAGAAACAGTGCTGGGGTACTGGTTCTCGCCATACCAGGAGTACTCTATAGTGTGGACCTCTGTGTCATTGAACTCAGCATAAGCCACGTACTTCCCTCCGGGTGACCACCACAGGCCCTGAGAGGATGAGAACATCTCCTCTGGAAGGGGGAAAGTGTGAATCTGATCAAGGATGACTAAATTAGGATTCAGGACCATGGGGTCAGGTTTTGGATTCAATTCCCACTACAAAAACCGTCTGTTTCACCGTCTAACTTACAAAAAGGCATTGTCATTAAACAAAACCTACTTCCTGACGTGGAATGCTCGAGAAGCAAGATTTCACAATAACATTTCACACATTTATGATCAATTTATAGTGTATTTTACTGTATTGCATTGAAATGTCCCATCACCATCTCCTGATTAGAAAATGTGATAAATATATATCAAGACAATTTATGTGTGCGTTGCTGAAGTGAAACTACTCCAGCAATTACAACTTACCCGAAAATATCAGCAGCATGTAATAGAAGTTTAGAAGTGAAAATCCAAGTATACTAAAATAGTACTTAACTACTAACCTCCTTCATGTCTTTATGTCTAATTTTGTACAACTTACCCTCATACACCCAGTCCGGGATCCCATTTAAAATAAGATTCTCCTTGCCATTGAAGGTGACTTGATGTGGGGGTGATGCAGGGCTGGTCTTTATATACACATTATTTTCCCAAACGTAGGCCTGAAAATGCAATACGGATACAAACATTCAGAAAAAAAGCCTGATTTGTTTTCTGAACAATCACAAAACCAGATTAATTCTGTGTTGCTCTGCTGAAGTGTGCTGAAGTGTCACCCACTGCAAATCCAAACTGTCACTCAAAGTTACTATATATATAGTACTTGTATACTCATACAACCAATCTTTTTTTGTGTGTCCAAGTTTACCAGCTTGTTCCCTTCAGGAGACCAGGCAAAGTACTGGATTTCTTCAGGAATATCAGAGGGTGTGAGAAATGTGCTGAAATAAAGAAAAAATAGGACATTTGGGGATCTGTAGTGAGCTTTACTTATGTGCTGTATTATTATTTTATTTCAGAAGAAATATTCTAAAATAATCTACTTTGCATGCATAACTTACTATTTGGTGGATGCTTTTAACTGGAGTGCATTGCATTATTATAAGTGCATAGATGTAACTGTTCGTAGAAAGCCACATAATGAAAATATAAAGTAATGAAAATCTATAGTTCAGATACTTACTTTGATTCCAGGTCATAAAGTGAATATGTAGCTGTAAATGAATGGCGCCACAGCTAATGGGACAAAAAAACACAACACTGTGCTGTGAACACTTTTGCTTTAAATATGCATCAGATTCATTTCTTTTCTTGATCAAGTATTTTTATTTATACAGTTAACAAACAATACTGGGACAAATATGCATCAGATTAATGTGAATAAAAGCGTAGTGTACCTTTGAACGGTTGCTTATGAATGCAACGTATTTGCGGTCAGCAGACAGCTGGTAGTCATAAGCGTCTTTTTCGTTCTATTTTGAAGAAAAAAAAACGCAGTTATGGGAGTTTCACAGCCTATGGCCTCACTGACAACACTGCATTTGTTTGGATTGGTATGTATAGTTTTCATGCTGAGATAATGTGGTTTATGTTGCTTCCATAAAAGAAGCACACAGAGGCACACAAGCGGGGTGACTTACAAACTTGTCTCTGCTCAAGAACTCTGACACCGCTCCTGTGACAACGTCGTGGAGGAAGACTGAGCCCTGGGACTTATTCAAATACTCATTATCTGTGGAGGAAGATGACAAAAATACTGTAATTTAGAATAGAATATTGGATTTAAAATAGAGAACAAGTGTGCAAATCCCTGAAGAAGTCAACTAAACGTTTCCACTTCATAGCCAGGGTTGCTAAAGTAACAAATGCATGAAACATGATTATTTAGAAATTAATGATGGATGTATCATGAATTCCTGCTGCTAACCAGTAAGAAATGATCATGCCACATGCTATGTGTTTCTGTGATTGGTTAAAGGGCCACTCCGCATATTTTGCATACAAAGTTTAGTTAACTCGTCACGAGGAGTATACTTAGTACATAGCCTATAAACAATATAATAGCCATCTTCTCAGGCTCTAAGCGGCTTTGTCAAGGGAGATCCTGATGATGTCATAGTGATGTCATTAGGGTTATCTCAGTTTGGGCTCGAAAGTGAAAATCTTCACCAAAAAGCTGCTGCAAACTGGAGGCATGGAGTTTAAGAGACACAGCCATTTAGAAGGCAGTGAGAGTCTCATGCGGGAGTTGCATTATGGGAATTGTAGGATTCAGCTTTAACCATATCAGGGACCAAACATCAGGATAGCTCAAGCTCTGCTGCACAGATTTTGATCTTTAATTATTATTATTAGTTTTAAAATCTGTCTCTTGTGACTCCATTGTACTTCTATAAAGTCATTAATTGATCATCCATTAACCAATCACATTGTCATTGTGATGTCATCATACCTTATTGGTGAGCAACAGGAATGCATGATGTATCCTGCATTAATTCATGTGTTCATGTTCATGTGTTTTTTATCCTATAATAGAGTGTTATGACAAAAAGTCAATGTTTACAGTACATACCATAAAAACATTAACACACAGACAGACACTTGAATGAGGGGATCGATCAAAGTAAATTAGTAGCTAGACAAAAGAGAACCATGTAGCTGATAGATAAGAAGCACCCTCAGAGACACATTGACAGTTTAGACTGTACACATGTGGCTGCAATCAATGTCATCATGGTCCACTTCCCCTAGCTCTCCTTTTTACAGGTTTCATTCTCCCACCTGAGATCCACCTCATGCTGATGGACTTTGGTTTCAGTGAACTGTTGAAGACATCCTCTAGGGAGAAAGTTCTCATATTCTGGTCCCCCTTCTGCTTCTCTGAAACACGTTAGAGAGTTAGAACCTGACTGGGGTTGGAGGGTCAAGGGTACCTATATGATATCATACACATCATTATCATCATCATAATCATCATCATAAAATAAGCTAAGCGCTGTAAAGGCTGTAACAGATAATGACAAGTGGAATATTGCTTACGTCAGTGTGTGTTTGGGGTAATTATGGGAATTGTCATAGTGTGTACTGAGTCAGGATGAAACTATTGAAAGGCGCGCCCATGTTGTATCAGATATATGAATCCTGCTGTTGTGATGTCACGCACGGATGTCCACCAGGACATGTGTTTTTATTCTTAGATGGAAAACGGTTCAAACGGATCGTGCGTAATGACGCGTGCGTACCTTTTTTTCGGATGCGTTCAAAGGTCCGTCGGAACACAAATAATGCATTAATATAAACATTTAATAGCAAAGACTCACCTTTCAAATGTATAGCCGTGGGAACCGCTATCAAAATGACGACCACTGCTACCCCAAAGACTCCGAGGATCACCTTTCCGATGGAAACCTGCGGAGTGAACGGAGTCAGAAAAGTGCTCCAAAACGCTATTTTGCGAGGCATACGCCAGTCGCCAACATAACATCGATATGTATGTATAAACAAACCAGCACCATTGTTTCTGCGCGTGAAGTGTGTCACCAATATCCGTCCAAATCCCAACTTCATCGATCCAGACACGCGCGGAGAACACTGGCTAAAGTTATGCGATCTGCTGGCTGTTAAATATTCTCTCAACTGAAGTTCCAAAGGTGGGACAATAAATGTCCAGCGGAGTAAAGTTCGTCAGTTTTATGATGTTCCAAGTAAGGAGGCGTGCAGCTTGCTTGTTGCTGTTCCCCAAACTCTCCACTATTCAAACAAGTATTCATTCTTATAGACCACGGCCATACTCTGAGAATATGACCAAATAACGTTTATATGGACTTTCCTTATGCATTTGATAACCATTATTCTACTTCTACCCACATTATTCCACTACTAAATTTTCAGCCATAGCCCATAGCCTTAAATAAGTTTAATTTTTGTTCAAAACCGCAAGACGTTTATACTGTAACAATTATTTTCATATTCCATTATTCCGTTCAATGAGTGAATGACATTGACACGGTGTGGCTAGCAGACCAGTACAGTGACGAGAAACAGGCCGGCACTGACTCGTGATACTTTGTTTTCTTTCTGTCCAGCTGTCATACAGATGTAACTAGAACGGCTATTAACATGGCACTGACCACGCCACTCCCTCTCTGTTTAGCTGTCACTTTCCATATGAGGAAAACTCTATTCAATTGTCAAATCAGGGCACCCTATAACTTAATCTTGCCATGGGATCGCATGCCAATCAGGCCAGGGGCATAAAGTGGGCGGACGATCCCTACTTCCTGCCCCCCGGTGTTGGAGCCCTTGCTCGGACACATTTTCAAACTTGATGTCAGCCACGTGTAGCTGAGAAAGTTTCGTGACTATCTTGCACGGTTGCAGTTACTTTTTCCCTCCTTGTGCCAAGAATTGCACTCTGGGATCATAGTACTGCTGCTATTTATAATCTGATTATCTGCAGTAAATACATATAATAAAGTAACATTTGTCTACATATCAACATGTTTACTCTTTTAAAATTAAAACTCTAGTGCGTAACTTTTTGATAATAATAAACGACATTACATGTAATTACCCAGCTAACAATTCTTGGTTCCTAACCTCACAACCTTTAGAGAACGTTCCCCTAACCTCACAATAATTAGAGAATGGTCCCCTAACCTCACAACCTTTAGAGAACGTTCCCCTAACCTCACAACCTTTAGAGAACGTTCCCCTAACCTCACAATAATTAGAGAACGGTCCCCTAACGTTATCCTAACGTTGTTGCAACCTTTAGAGAACGTTAAGCCGTTACATTCAAGCCATTGCCAAATGAGTTGGATTTGTATTTCTTAGTGTGTTTAGAAGAATCTGTCTCAGTTGTTCTTTGCTAATTTCTCTTTTATGAGGATCACAGATTTGAGGAAAATGAAAGACTAAAGCATTTTTCCTGAATTTACATTAATTATTAATGTACTTCATGAGCAGACCCAAACAAAATCTGCAGATTTCTTATTTACAGTTTTTAGCAGTGACGCAGGATAAAAAATCTGCTGAATTTAGCAATCTGTTTCTGATTAGGGGGGAGATGTGTAAATGTTATGTGTGGGTTTTATTTTATCTTTTATAGTTGTTTAAAATCAGCGGGAAATTCAGTGGAGTTCTTTGTCTGCAGATTCCACGTGGCCCTGATTAGGAGTCCCAGTATTCAGGTCCTGAATAACATTGAGGTATGAGCAGTCCACCACTGGCTCAGATGACTTTACACTAGTGTTTGATGGCTGATAACAGCTGTACAGCTAGGACCAAGGCTAATAAACAGACCCGTAAATGCAGTACAATGCATACACTGTGTTTACATAATCATTAATAGGCTATTCTTCCTGTTTTGGTCCAGTTCCTGAAGGCAGCGTGAGAACTAGGCTATGTCACTGATTGTGTGACACAAGGTTGGAAACTCAAAAAAACGCCTTTTAAAAAAAAAAAAATATTTTTTTTTGACATGATAGCGCAAAAGCACAATTTGGAACAGAGGGGCTAAGAAAAATAAAGTCAGTGTTAGTCCATGTTGTCACAGACTGGAAGTTTTCACCTTTGTACATACTGCAAGTGCTGACCAGTCACAGTCAACGCTAAAAGCCTGTTAAAAGCTTAACAAATATAAAGCTGTGCCTTTATGTGGAATAGACATCATATTCTGCACTTGTTCCACTCATACCGGACATCCTCAGCAAACAAATAGACAGTGGATGTCTTCCCTAATGCAGCACAGCTTGTTTGAAGAGCATTAACTCCATTTACCTCATACTAAGATCAACTGAAATCATTTATATGTGTCACTTTGGACACATTTTGTCTTATTGGACAGGTGTAGTGGTGGTGTGTGGAAACAAGGAGAGAGAGGTGGAGCAGAGAAAATAAAGGGAGAATGAATGAGAAAGGAAACAGCCATTTGCGCATTACAGAGATTGAGGACAAGCTCGTACTTTGTGAATTGATCTTAAAATTGCCACTGCACTTGCAGCATTACAACTGCTGAAATATCATATTCCAAATGTTTGAGTTGTGTTGAGTGCAACACTTGTGATTTGCCTCACAAAAACACCCACACTCAGTTAATGTTGCACATAGAACTGTGCTTAAGCGTACAATCATTTGTCATAGCTACACCACATGGTACTGTTTATATCCTGCACTTAATACTTAGAAATCATAAACAGAGAAACGTCCAGTGTTTATTCACATGGAAAACATGCACTGGGTTTTGATTTCAACAGATGTGTCTGGGTCAGTACTATAATTGCATTCTTGGCTTGAGCTTTAATAGTGCTGGAGGAGAGTTTAGAAGTTAATGTTTGGGAGAACTATGTAGGAATCCCCGGTGTTAGAAATGGGTCAATGAATCATCTATTGACATCCTTAAAGCACTGCACCGTAGCAGCAGCTGACCTCAACACTGTCTTTTGCGTTAGAAGTACTCTGATCTTTAAGTAAAAGGGCCAATACAACAATTTAAAAGTACAAAATTTCATTAAAAGTCCTGCACTCAAAAACCTAATAAAGTAAAGTATAGAGATACTATCAACGTTAACGTTGCTCTCGAGGGAACACTGGGCTAAATCTTGCTTTGGAAGATGTTTTCATTACTCAATCCTTTAACAATGTAAAAACAACAATGTAAAAATAATCACAATACTTTTTTTTTACAAGTCCTGCATACGAAAAACAGATGACGTAGGCTACATGAACTAACAATTATCAGAGCAAAAATTTAAAGTGGCTGCCACACTCATTTATTAATTTTGTGGACCTTTTAGATTTTTACCACTCCAACCGTTGTTTACAGGAAATGAAACTCTCTTTGGTGGAAGTCATGGACTGAAACGTGACAAGGCGCTCCAACTTGACACTGCTTTTGTGTGTATGTGTGTGTGTGTGTGTGTGTGTGTTTCTTTCATTTAAGAAAGGAAAGAAAAATGTATGTCTGCATGTTTTAAATATTGTGATATTCAAGAAGACACATTTAAAGTCATACTATAATGTGACTTTAAATTCTTAACACTTCCCACAAGCTCTGACATATAGATGTTATAATTGATACTCTTTATTATCAGCAGTATTACAACATGTTTACCTTCACAGTTGCCAGTTTATGCACTCATAAGCCCGCATCACTATCAGCACCATTCACACTTTGAACTAATGTGCTAATGAGAACTGATGAGTGTCACCACAGATGTTTGGTTAAGTTGGAGCCATGAGACACCACAGAGTTTAACAGGAAGTTGCGTCATCCTCTGCACATATCACCGCCCACACTAGTCCGCTACCAGCTAAAAATATGGGAGGGTCATGTCTTTTTATTCTTTGTTGAGGGGAGGATCATCCAACTTTTCTTAGTCTAGGGGGGAGGGTCCCCCAACTTTTGCATTCATGAAAACAGCATATTTCAAAGTGGCTTGTTTGGTGCATATTTTTCCATGTAGCTCCATGTAGCTCTCTCAGTCTTGCAATGAAACTGCTTTGCTAGTTCCATCATGTTGTAACAAGACATCTGCTGAAAAAACCAATTGTCTTCATTAGCATTATCGACTGTTCAGTTCTAAAACATCGAAAACACCAATGTACAAAAACATAGTGGACCAGACGCAAGCTTTTATTTTGTCAAAGCATTCGCGGAGAGCACGCAGCTGGGGGGCATGGGACGGGAGGTCTCCAGGCTGTAGCCATACCCGACTCAAATATACTTTGGGTCCTGGTGATTATTTGTTAAATTGTGCAAACGACAGCGTTTTCAAGACATTTGAGAAGGAAGGAGTGGTAGCATGCAAGCTCCCAAAATTGACGCTTGTCTGAGAAATGGAGTTTTGGATAATGTTCAGCTTTGGCAGCTTTACCTGCAGCATATGCTAAAATATGCAATGACTAAAATATTTGTTCTTATATTCTTATATTTTATTCTTATATTTTGTTATTATTATTATTATTATTTCATGTATATTGTATGTATGTGTATTTTGTGTGCTGCTGTAACACTGTAATTTCCCATTTTTTGGGATCAATAAATATCTATCTATCTATCTATCTAAAGACCGTAAAACACCTCTGGTAGCCCCTTAAATAAAAAACAAACAGTCCCTAACCCAGTGCACTGCTGCTCTGTTTAATTCACATGTAGCTCCTCTAATTGCCTTCAGGGTCTGTGGATTCTCACCTTGTAACTTCTGATACATTTATCTCTTCTCTCTTTATCTATTCATCTTTGACATCATACATGCTTTGTGAGCATTTCCTATTTTATGTCAAGTTTTTTTTCGAGGTTAATAAAGCACACAACTGATTGATGAAGATAAACCATGATATTTCATATGATGTGCAACTAAAATTTTAAATTGCCCCGTATGTTTATTTTTTTAATTGTATTCCACTTCTTGTTTCTCTTCATTGTGTTCTTGTAAGTGTGAGGTATTTCTTTGCCTAATTTAAAGCACTTTAAGTTGTCTATGCTTCTGTTTAAAAGTCGCTGTACAAATAAACTCTCCTTCCTTACCTCAAGTGATCAGAAATCAAATATATTTTCTCTTTCCTTTATAGAAAGATTCTCAAAGCACCATCTAGTGGTGACAGAAAGCCATGCAGGACAGCCAAAAATTCTTCCTAAAATTAGCTTTAAATGGATCTCCAGCTTTGTGAAAGCAAGAACCATGTCATACTTTAGACTAAAAGCCTTTGTACAGTCTATCTGTGCCATTCAAAGGCTGTAAGTACGATTTACACCGATAACATCAAAAGGAAGAACAATGAGATATGAGAGGTGGACACATACAGGGAAAGTGGAGACTCCTAACTTCTATGGCAACTAGGAATGTTATAGCGAAGTTACCAAAATATGTCATTCAGTGGAAAGTGTGCATTTGATTTTCATTAGCTTTGATAAATTCATCTTTTAATCGCTTATTTCTACACGTCTTACTTTCAGATCATTGTGTTCCAAACCGTTTTGACATTCCTTTTACGAAGAGTACGTAAATGCAGCACCCCCACACAACAGATGGGCGGGACTTTTTCTACTGCTCCTCACTCATTGGCTACCTCAACTGTCAGCTAACGGAAGCTCGGATATGATGTAGAAAATATTCAGCCTTATCGGAAGTTACAACCGTGTAACAGAAAGTCCGTGGACAGCCTTATACTATAAAGATTTTAAACTTGTTACAGTTTGCCCAATTTCACCAAATGGCTTATCCAGGATACGGCGGGGTGAGTAAATTATATGTAACGTTAGGCGTGACAGTAATTTTATAGTACGAGCTTCATGGGTTAGCAGAAAAGCTAGCTTGGGGCTCTATTTTCAGTTACCGATCATTTTTCCCCAACATGTTATGTTACAAGTTTCGCTGTCTTCCTGTCGCATTGTTGATATTCATTGACCGCAATTAGGCAGTTTTTCAGTTCAATTTGGTATTAAGAAGCCATTTGGCTTCTCTAGTTTATAAGAAATTGACTGAAAAATGTCTTCCGGGATGGAAATTCCTAGCATTCAAGAGGACTAAGCAGCATTACCTTTAGCTTACTAGCTAAATGTGTAACGTCACACATAGACCTATACATATGCAAGAAGCCTTGGCCTACACTTAGCTTATACAACTCATATTAGAAGCCTAGAACTGGACTCTATTACTTACATTGTAGTATAATTTGTTTAATATGTTATTATACAAAATACTCTCAATGTTGGGGTGAATGCACTGACTGGGAATTCTTAATTACTGGCACTATAGAACCACCCTTTTCTATTTTTATCCTACTAGACAGTCACTTAAATTCCTTTGGACTTAGTCAATAAAACTTAAAAAAACGTGTAAAGGATGGTCTGACACTTTTTAGTAGGATTTGTGAGCTTTGTGTAAATTTGAAGCTAAAAGTAACTTTTAGTAAAGTCCAAGTGAGTGTAGAATGTTGAAACACCCTCAGTGTTTTGGAATAGGAACTACAGTACATCCCACAATGCTCTCCTTCAAGCAAGCATTGAATCAGCCTCCAAAGGTGACATGGTCACCATGATCAGGGCTGCTTCTGACACGCCCATGGTCACGATTGTGGTTACCTGGAAACGCACGAAAGATATTTTGGAAAAATATTTCCAAAACAGTTATGTTGACAATATCAGTAAATGCTATTTTGGGATGGTCTTCATTAAAATCTTTAATTAGTGTTTAAGAATAATACAGGAACCATTCAAAGAGAGAAACCTCTGTGGTGGCCCTCAGGCAACACAGAAAAAAAAAAGTTACCTGGCAAGTTTAAATATTTATATTTTGTTATTCATTGTCTTTTTACAGCTCAGCTGACATAATGTATATAATAACACTTTTTTCTGATATAATTGTAGTTAATCTGAAAATCAGGAAGAAAGTCATGAAACATCACTTTTTATGCTCTATGTAAATGTTGCATGTGTGGTCAGACTTGTTATATTTTTTAATCAAATGCTATAAATCAAGTCTGAGCACAAGAGAAAAATTCATTCTTACCATTTTGACTTACAAAACCAAATCTTTCTTACTCACTGACTGTATACAAACCAGCCCTTGTCTCCTCTCTGATCTGTTCTCTGATCTGTTCTCTGCCTCAGTATGGGGGTCCCATGCCAGGAATGCAAGCTCAGGGGATGCCTATGCAAGGAATGCCAGGAGGGCACATGGGAGGCGCCATGCCTGGGCAAATGGGTGGGCAGATGGGAGGCGCACCACCCCAGGGAGGATATGCCTCCTATGGAGGAGGCTATCCAGGCACATACGGTGCCCCACCCCCAGCTGCCAATGATCCAATGTGGAGTTACTTTACAGCCATAGCAGGCCAGGTACATGTTTTGATTACTCTTGAATTATTAGAAGAGCACACAGGAGGTTTTCACTACAGGTTTTGCTTTCAAGTTCACATTTCAAGTTTTTTTTTTGGTGAACTTTATAGATTTTCAATTTACATAGAAGAAACGACAAAGATAAAACATATTACCAACCCGTCCCAACCCAAGCACCAAGGCAAAAAATAACTAAATAACTAAATAAATAAATGAATCAATGAAAGAGAAAAAGAGGTGAGTACACAAAATATTGCTACACAGTTCTTGAACCTCACGTCACACTGCTCAGACTGGGAACATTATGCAGCATCATACCACACATAACCTTATATGATCGAGGGCAAAGGAGAATTACATCATGCGAGGGATACATTTTCAACAAATTCTATAAAGTGGGCCAGGTTTTAGCATATCTATCCCGTAAATTATTCAGTTTATATCTCAACTTCTCTAATGGCATCGCAAAGACTACCTCTTTGACCCAGTGTCTAAACGAGAGAGGTATCACAGACTTCCAGTGTAAAAGAATTTGTCTCCGGGCTAGAAGGGAAATAAATGCTACAGCGTTTGCCTGGAGGACCGTAAATTGTTCTTCTGATGGGAATACCCTGAAAATAGCAACTGTTGGATCAGGATCCACTGTTCTGTCACAAATGACAAAGGCAATGTCTAGTGCTGTTTGGTAGATTTTAGACACCCTTCTTTTCATTGTAGGGTCCAGGACCAGTATGGTATCAATTGCCCTTTTTGGTGGTAAGGAGGGATATGGGAAGTGTTTCTTAGCAACGCTGCGTAGCTGTAAGTATCTGGAAAAATGATTGTTGGGGAGGTTGTGGTCTTTTTGTAGTTTGTCAAATGAAGCAAATGAGTCCTTGACAAAGAGGTCACCAAAAAAATACCAAACCATTCTTATGCCATACTTGGAAGGTAGTGTCAATCTGGGATGGAGGAAACAAATGATTGTTTGCTAGTGGAAACAAAGAAATTGCCTGACTGAAATGAAATTGTTTCCAGAAGTAGAACCATATCTTACGAGTGTTTTTGACAACTGAGTTCAAACCATGAAGACCTACGCTGACGGGTTTTTATAATTGTTCTAATCGTCCAAAACTATGACGATTAGAATGTCTTAATGAAAATTAAAATGAAGTACACATTGTTTTATACATGTGTTTACTGTGTCAAAATAAAATAATAGTAATTAGCTTTTTGTTCTTTGAATTTTTCATTCCACATTCAAGTCAAAAAACAACACGGACACACCATTAAGTATTTCACTTTCTTTTTTATTTATTTATTTTTCTTTTAATTTCATGTAGGCATTTTAAATATTTTAATCAAATGCTTCCATTTGGTTAATGCTGCACAGGAATTTTCAGAAAGTTTTTCGGACATTTTATAATTTTTTTGTTTTGTTTGTTTTTTTAAATTCGGACTCCGTTTGCACTGAAATGTTTTAATTTTTCAATTTTTTTTCAAGTACTGTCTATAATTTATATAGTTTTTAGGGGGGACAACCCTATATATAACTCACATTTTATCTTTCTTTCTTGCTTGTTTTCTTTAGTTTTACTCCGCATACAGTAGTACATACAGTACTTAAGTGGTAGTATACAAGGAGACATAGGCGACTTTTCAGTGTGTCTCTCTGCTCTCATTACTTTACACTTGACCAGCAGGCTAGTCCCCCCCGAACATTGTTAATTCCTCTGAAAGTCCCACATGGCTGAATGTTACTCCCTGCTCTGTACAGGACGGTGAGGTCGATGCAGAGGAGCTCCAGAGGTGTCTGACCCAGTCTGGTTTCACTGGCAGCTACACTCGTAAGTTCCCTACTGTCACTTCCACAAAAGAGGATTACTGAGACAAAGACTGAAGTTTTAATGACTCATAACTTAGTCAGGGGTTATAGTCTTGCAGGACAGGTATGTAAGCTGTATTTGTATCCTATGCACGAAATTAATCTATGTTTGAGGTATGTTTTCTCTAGTTTTTGTGGGGGTGTCAGAGATGTGTATGTAAACTTGTAGTAATAAAAATGCACACTAGGCATGGGCCTGTTAATGTTTTCAAGGTATACACCATCAAAATATGCTTTTTAAAAGTTCAATATTGAATGCTTCCAAAACACTGCAGTGAGCACATTACCTGCAGCAGCCAAAGCCTGAAACCTCTAACAATAACTTAACTTGACTTATTCTTCTTTCTTTTTCTTTTTTTTCTCTTTGCAGCATTCAGCTTGGATACGTGCAGGATCATGATTGCAATGCTTGATGTATCCTTTCTGTACCACCAGGGTTCAAGTTTAATTCTGA
>NC_045756.1:2456094-2457422 GCF_008692095.1 Etheostoma spectabile
CTGCTATTCTACTCTGTCCATTCCTACTCATTATGGGTGCAGTAGGCAGTGTACTAATGTAGCAAAGTACAAATACTTAGTTACTGTACTTCTAAGTATCTCAGCTGCTTGTTACTACAAAATAAAATCAGAAGCAATTTGTTACCCTGGGAAAAAAACAGTAACAGTAGTGATGAAGATAAGGTTACACACCTTTGGCCATGAAGTTAAGACTTTTACTCAAGTCATATTCTAAGAGGTGACTTTAACTTCTACCACAGTTATTATCTGGGAGACACTTTGGGGAGATACTCAAGTACTGCTTTCATAGACTTTATACAAGAGTGGCAGTAGGTGTGGCGTTCAACCCTAAAGCAGGGTAACCAGCTGCTGTCTTCATTCCAGTCCCTCCTTTGCTGTTATTATCCATGTGGGTCAGCAGTTACCATAGCTTAACCAGACTGTCACCAGAGGGACTCTACGGGCAAGATGGGTTTCAACGAGTTCAAGGAACTGTTCACAGCTCTGAGCGGCTGGAAGCAGAACTTCATGATGTTTGACCAGGACAGGAGCGGGACTATCGAGCCTCACGAGATGAATCAGGCAGTCAACACTATGGGTGAGATTCTCTAACGGTTTAACAGGATGGATATTTAATGTGATGGTGAAGACACTGTGAAGAAGTATCTAACACTTCTAAGGGTAATCAGAATGTTCAGTGACACTTAATTAGACTTAATCTATTAAATCAGTTCCTTTAATCTGTGCTGATTGGTGTGATCTGTCACACTCTTCATATAACCTACAGTTCACCAGAGGAAAACATTACATTTACATTCTCACTCGATATTATATACATATGCTCTGTATTCTAATATATTCCATCTTCTTAGATATATTCCTCCTAATTGGCAGTCAGTTGATAAGAGGAAAAATTACAATGGCATATAAAAATATAAGTTCTATAACATTTTGGTCAGTTCATTTGACTTTAATGCTTTTGCGGTTGAATTTGTCTATCGTCATATAATACATTTTGTTTAAAAAAAACTGGAAGCCTTACATTTTATGACATAAAATACCATTTTGTGCAACAGCAATTTTTCAACATTTTAGAATGTTTTTTAAAACTCCAGAGAAAATGCACTTTAGTGACACTTTGCATGTTATTATAGCCAAATCGATGTTTTGTCTTTTTGTTGTTGTTGCATAAACACATAAACATTTTGCTCTAAAATAAAATAGAAATAAAGATAAATAGTGTAAAAATCCACTTTGCTCCCTGGTAGAGAAACTACAGTATGTAAGGGGTCATTGACACTCTGTTGAAATTAGGAAAAGGAAAAGTC
>NC_045756.1:2457438-2460701 GCF_008692095.1 Etheostoma spectabile
TCACCAGGCTACCGTGTCAGTCCTCAGGTTCTGAATATAATCATCAAGCGCTACAACAAAGGAGGAAGAATCTTCTTTGATGACTACGTGGCATGCTGTGTCAAACTGCGAGCTCTCACAGGTAGGAAACACAAAACCAGGATCCGTGTTGGACAAAAACGACCTGACACGTTGAGTGAACAGCCACTCGTGTGCAGAGACACGCTTTTAATGTGGACTGACAATGAAATTGCGTTTGGGTTCATTCCGCCTGTAATCCCTGTTGTCATCTCTCTAGTGCTGTGGCATTCTGCTTGGCTCGCTGCACAAATCCATGTCACAAGTTGTTATGACATAAATTTGGACGAGGGGTTCAAGCCCACGCATGCCGAGCTGATTGACTCCTATTGAAACCGCTCAGGTTTCTGTTGTTATTATTATTATTTTTTCTTTGCTAAAAGTAAGTATTACTGCTGCCTACGACGTACACGTAATGTGAGTGAAGTTTTAATGGGAGGTATAAAACACCAACAATGACGAGAGAGAGAGAGAGAGAGAGAGAGAGAGACACAGACACAGAGAGAGAGAGAGACACAGAGAGAGAGAGACACAGAGAGAGAGACACAGAGAGAGAGACACAGAGAGAGCCCCTCAGTGCTGTGAACGATCACTCTTCCTGTTCCAGATACCTTCAGACGGAGAGATACCATGCAGCAGGGATCGGTCAACTTCCAGTACGATGACGTGAGTTCCATTTCCTTTATGTAGCTCTAACTCCATCCGTTAGTTTGGACCTTTAAGAGTCGCAATGCCTATTTCAAAGTTTCTAAAGAACTGTATGTATGCAACATTTATTTTAACTTAATTGAATGTTGATATGTGATTTCTGCCTAACTTTATACGACAGATTTAATTTGACCACTTTTTTCCTACAGTCCCTTATTCTACCTCATTAAAAGGAAGTAGATTTGCTCTATTTGTCTCTACTTGAGTTTTTACTCTCAGCATGTCAAACATGTTGTTCAGGATACAGGCGTTTCATGTCATTATTTTGAGCTGTTTCATCTGGCCGCAGTTGGAGTTTACCTGCATGTGAAGCAGCTCAGTTAGCTTTAAAAAAAGCGTCTCCTGTTGAGTTCCTGTGGTTGATTCGACAGCTTTGTGGTTGACGCTCTCACCTTCTCTTTGTCTCTGTATCTCCTGTTAACAGTTTATCCTGTGCACAATGGCCATCTGAGGTCTGTTGTCTCACACCACCGGGTCAGTGCGCCTAACGAACCAATCAGTGGTGGAGTCTGGACCACTGCCTCATGAGAATGCACAGGGAGGCCAGTATATTTGACTGAGCGGCCATGAGCTGCAACAGGAAAGTGCTCATTGCTTGTAATGCTTGCTGTCGTGCTTTAGTCTTTGTGTCAAACAGGGATGTGCTGAAGATGTATCTAGTCTTTAACACACACACACATATATATATATATATATATATATATATATATACACAGTATGTATCCACGTTAGAGGGTTATACAATACATTTCAGTGTCTTTAAAGCCCTTATGTGTAGTATTTTGGACTTTCAAATTAAAGGTTGCAGATAATGCTGCACATTAGTGTCAGAAGATTTTTTGTAAAATACTGTCAACACTTAAAATTAAAATTCACATAGAGGCTGTAAAGTGTGAAGAAATTAATCAGTCAGATATCTCTTATAGTTTGAATAGTATGCTTTTGGGGTCTCTTATTTTGGAATGAGCTCAGCCAGGGCAAAGGGAACTGATACTTGTAAGGATGTTCTTATCTGTGAGAAGCCTATTGTGCCATTATAATCCTTGAATGTATTGTCTAATATATTAAACCCATTTATATATAACTTCATAGTAATGGCAGCATCATGATTATTCGAATGTTAGAAGCATTTACAGATACATGTTGATTTGCTTTTACACTGAACTTCATACATTTATGATTTTCTTTTTTAAAAGCCAGTGCATTTTCTCATTATTTGTTGTAATATTTCTTTTTATAAAACCTTAAGTTATAGATGCATATTAGCTTGATGTTTAACTCTATAACAAGCCAAAGTGACTGTGAGCCAATATAAATCCACTTCAATACCTGTTATTAACGATTGTGAGATATAAAAGTATGGTCATATAGCTAAAGTATGTCCATATGCCAGAGATTTTGCAGTTGTAAACTCTGTTTTCCATGTTTCAGTACAAACACAGCCGAGTTTTCATTTGTAAAGACTGCATTGAAGTTAACCTCTACACACAACCAATGCAGTAAAGATCGTATTTTGTTACTAACAATAAACACTTTCTAATCAGTATGTATTCTGTTTATTAATTTATACATTTGTACATTTATACAATAGCACAATTGTTCCCATTCTATTCTATTGATATTTAATTTCTTCAAATATAGTTAAGAACAAAAACATTCAAATTAGCTGTCACATAGTATAAAATACAGTGGCAAAACTTTTAAAAATGCATAAAAACAACTGTGAACTGCACTAGATTTAGCAAATTTTTCTAATCTGTGCAAAAATTTGCAAATCCCATGAAAGTTCAGTAGACTCAGAAATCACAGAAGCAGAACAGTTGTAAAAAGAATGAAAATCCCCAAACTGACTGGACAAACTGTAGATGTCCCTTACAAGTTTTGCGTCGTCTGCGACTTTCTCCAAGGCGTCAACCAATAGGAGAGTCCTCCGCCGGCTCTTAGACATCTCCTCTTCCTGCATAACTTGCAGACATGGGGCGTTTCTCAATACCAAGTAAGCAAAGAACGGACTTGCTGGCTGTACCTGGAAGAATGAACTCGGATAGATGGCAAGATGGCCGCCAAGCTGCAGCCACAGTGTTTGGCAGGTCCTGTGTGTCTGCCACAAAAGTATATCAAAAACCCTTGGATTTTGCCATGCTTGTCTGGTCTCCTGTCCTTCTACCTCCTCTTGAGTTTAACATGTCCAAGGAAAATGGACAACTTAACTCTCTATCCAGCTAAGAGGAGCCAACATCTTCTGTATGCAAGAATCCTGGATTGTGGACATGCTAGGCCGCCCTCAGGTAAATTTGATCAAACGGCATCTAGATCATTCCCTGGGGTTGTGAATCTTCTGATGATAATACTTCTGTCTGGTAATGTTGAGCAAAATCCCGGACCCGTTTTAAGTCCTATGTTACAGCTACAGCAGTTCCCTGGGCTAACACCACCACTGCTACCTGGGCCACAGCAGCTCTCTGGGCTAATACCACCACTCCTACCTGGGCCACAGC
>NC_045756.1:2460726-2462347 GCF_008692095.1 Etheostoma spectabile
AACTCGTTCTTTAAATGACGCTTTCTGAAACTGAGACAGAAGCCCTTTAATAGAGGAGTGTAGTAACAGAACATTTATTAGTGTCATCACAAGTAATATACTAGACCAATCAAGAGTGTTTAGAGCTGAAATTAAATGTTGTTCCTGGCTCTTTGGAATAATTTGTTTTATATTAATGTTTTTACTGTACTTCTCAATCGTTTTTTACTCAGCTTTCTGAAAAAGAATATGGCGTGTGTGCAGACAAGCCAGTCAAAAAAATTGTATGTTTTATTATTCTGCTGTTAGTTAGAGAACACCAGGTCTATTAGTTTTAGATCGATTTGTTATTCTAGTGGGATCACTGATCATTTGTGTCAGTCCAAAATTATCTGTAATTTCTTTCAGTTTCTTTCTGTCACTTTTGTTGTCCCAATTTACATTTAAGTCTCCCATTAGAATAACCTCGTTATTAAAGTCACAACAACTTAGAAGTGCTTTAAATTGATCATAAAAATCTACTTTTGCTGAAGGCGGACGATAAAGACATAGAACAGTAAATGACATTCCTGCTGAGAGTGACACTTTGACTCCAACACACTCAGTTGGTTTTTCATTAGGCCAAATTATTTGTGTACAGTTTAAGCAGTCTTTCATATACAGTAACACCCCTCCCCCCTTTCCTTGATGCCTATCCTTTCTAAAGACATTGTAGCCTTGTAATGATACCACTGCTTGTGGGGAAGATGGTTTAAGCCAAGTTTCTGAAAGCCCTAAGAAATCTACATTTGAGTTTATGAGAAGATGCTCTAATTGTTCCCTCTCAGGGGCCATACTGCGTATGTTCAGATGGCCACCTAAGAGCCCTTTGTTTTTACACTGTGGATCCCATATAGTCCTGGCTTGATTAAGAGTCTGGAATAACTTACACAATCAATGTTTTTTAAATACAGGGTTCGTTTGTGCATGCATGGGTATGATGGGTTGTGGTGACATACTGGACTTAGTTGTAATAGGGTCCTGCAGTGGTGGTGTTAGCCCAAGGAGCTGCTGTGGCCCTGTTAGCAGTGGTGGAGTTAATCCAGGGAGCTGCTGTAACCCAGGGAGCAGAGGTGGTATTAGCCCAGAGAGCTGCTGTGGCTCAGGTAGCAGTGGTTGTATTAGCCCAGGGAACTGCTGTAACCCAGGTAGCAGAGGGGGTATTAGCCCAGGAAACTGCTGTGACCCAGGTAGCAGAGGGGGTATTAGTCCAGGAAGCTGCTGTCGCCCAGGTAGCAGAGAGGGTATTAGTCCATAGAGTTGCTGTGGCCCAGGTAGCAGTGGTGGTATTAGCCCAGAGAGCTGCTGTAGCCCAGGTAGGAGTGGTGGTATTAGCCCAGAGAGCTGCTGTGGCCCAGGTAGGAGTGGTGGTATTAGCCCAGAGAGCTGCTGTAGCCCAGGTAGGAGTGGTGGTATTAGCCCAGAGAGCTGCTGTGGCCCAGGTAGGAGTGGTGGATTTAGCCCAGAGAGCGGCTGCCTATTACAACTAAGTCCAGTATGTCACCACAACCCATCATACCCATGCATGCACAAACGAACCCTGTATTTAAAAAACATTGATTGTGTAAGTTATTCCAGACTCTTAATCAAGCCAGGACTATAT
>NC_045756.1:2462357-2462475 GCF_008692095.1 Etheostoma spectabile
GTGTAAAAACAAAGGGCTCTTAGGTGGCCATCTGAACATACGCAGTATGGCCCCTGAGAGGGAACAATTAGAGCATCTTCTCATAAACTCAAATGTAGATTTCTTAGGGCTTTCAGAA
>NC_045756.1:2462590-2462749 GCF_008692095.1 Etheostoma spectabile
GTGTTACTGTATATGAAAGACTGCTTAAACTGTACACAAATAATTTGGCCTAATGAAAAACCAACTGAGTGTGTTGGAGTCAAAGTGTCACTCTCAGCAGGAATGTCATTTACTGTTCTATGTCTTTATCGTCCGCCTTCAGCAAAAGTAGATTTTTAT
>NC_045756.1:2462774-2481603 GCF_008692095.1 Etheostoma spectabile
TTTTCGTAATTTTCTTTCAGTTTCTTTCTGTCACTTTTGTGTCCAATTACATTTAGTCTCCCATAGAATAACCTCGTTATTAAAGTCACAACAACTTAGAAGTGCTTTAATTGTCATAAAAATCCTTTTGTGCGTGCCGGACTATAAAGACATAAACAGTAAATGACATTCCTGCTGAGAGTGACACTTTGACTCCAACACACTCGATTGGTTTTTCATTAGGCCAAATTATTTGTGTACAGTTTAAGCAGTCCTTTCATATACGTACACCCCTCCCCCCTTTCCTTGATGCCTATCCTTTCTAAGACATGTGCCTTGTAATAATACCACTGCTTGTGGGGAAGATGGTTTAAGCCAAGTGTCGAAAGCCCTAAGAAATCTACATTTGAGTTTATGAGAAATGCTCTAATTGTTCCCTCTCAGGGGCCATACTGCTGTTCAGATGGCCACCTAAGAGCCCTTTGTTTTTACACTGTGGATCCCATATAGTCCTGGCTTGATTAAGAGTCTGGAATAACTTACACAATCATTGTTTTTTAAATACAGGGTTCGTTTGTGCATGCATGGGTATGATGGGTTGTGGTGACATACTGGACTTAGTTTAATAGGGTCCTGCAGTGGTGGTGTTAGCCCAAGGAGCTGCTGTGGCCCTGTTAGCATGTGGGAGTTAATCCAGGGAGCTGCTGTAACCCGAGCAGAGTGGTATTAGCCCAGAGCGCTGCTGTGGCCTCAGGTAGCAGTGGTTGTATTAGCCCAGAACTGCTGTAACCCGGTAGCAGAGGGGTATTAGCCCAGGAAACTGCTGTGACCCAGGTAGCGAGGGTGGTATTAGTCCAGAAGCTGCTGTCGCCCAGGTAGCAGAGAGGGTATTAGTCCATAGAGTTGCTGTGGCCCAGGTAGCTGGTGGTATTTAGCCCAGAGAGCTGCGTAGCCCAGTAGGATGGTATATTAGCCCAGAAGCTGCTGTGGCCCAGTGTGAGTGGTGGTATTAGCCCAGAAGCTGCTGTACCCAGGTGTAGGATGGTGGTATTAGCCCAGAGAGCTGCTGTGGCCCAGGTGAGAGTGGTGATTAGCCAGAGAGCTGCTGTGGCCCAGGTAGGAGTGGGGTATTAGCCCAGAGAGCTGCTGTGGCCCAGGTACAGTGGTGGTTAGCCAGGGAACTGCTGTAGCTGTAACATGGACTTAAAACGGTCCGGGATTTTGCTCAACATTACCGACAGAAGTATTATCATCAGAAGATTCACAACCCCAGGAATGATCTAGATGCGTTTGATCAAATTTACCTGAGGGCGGCCTAGCATGTCCACAATCCAGGATTCTTGCATACAGAAGATGTTGGCTCCTCTTAGCTGGTAGAGAGTTAAGTTGTCCATTTCCTTGGACATGTTAAACTCAAGAGAGGTAGAAGGACGGAGACCAGACAGCATGGCAAAATCCAAGGGTTTTGATATACTTTTGTGGCAGACACACAGGACCTGCCAAACACTGTGGCTGCAGCTTGGCGGCCATCTTGCCATCTATCCGAGTTCATTCTTCCAGGTACAGCCAGCAAGTCCTTTCTTTGCTTACTTGGTATTGAGAAACGGCCATGTCTGCAAGTTATCAGAAGAGAATGTCTAAGCCGGCGGAGGACTCTCCTATTGGTTGACGCCTTGGAGAAAGTCGCAGACGACGCAAAACTTGTAAGGGACATCTACAGTTTGCCAGTCAGTTTGGGGGTATTCATTCTTTTACAACTGTCTTGCTTCTGTGATTCTGAGTCTACTGAACTTTCATGGGATTTGCAAATTTGCACAGATTAGAAAAATTTGCTAAACTAGTGCAGTTCACAGTTGTTTTATGCATTTTTAAAAGTTTTGCCACTGTATTTTATACTATGTGCAGCTAATTTGAATGTTTTTGTCTTAACTATATTTGAAGAAATTAAATATCAATAGAATAGAATGGGAACAATTGTGCATTGTATAATGTACAAATGTATAATTATAACGAATCTACTGATTAGAAAGTGTTATTTGTTAGTAACAAAATACTATCTTTACTGCATTGTTGTGTGTAGAGGTTAACTTCAATGCAGTCTTACAATGAAACTCGGCTGTTTTTGTACTGAAACATGAAACAGAGTTTTTACAACTCAAAATCCTCTGGCATATGGACATACTTTAGCTATATGACCATACTTTTATATCTCACAATCGTTAATACAGGTATTGAAGTGGATTTATATTGGCTCCAGTCACTTGGGCTGTTATAGAGTAAACATCAAGCTAATATCATCTATAACTTAAGGTTTTATAAAAGAAATATTACAACAAATAATGAGAAAATGCACTGGCTTTTAAAAAAAACATAAATGTATGAAGTTCGTGTAAAAGCAAATCAACATGTATCTGTAAATGCTTCTAACATTCGAATAATCTGATGCTGCCATTACTATGAATTATATATAAATGGGTTTAATATATTAGACATATCATTCAAGGATTATAATGGCACAATAGGCTTCTCACAGATAAGAACATCCTTACAGTATCAGTTCCCTTTGCCCTGGCTGAGCTCATTCCAAATAAGAGACCCCAAAACAACTATTCAAACTATAAGAGATAATCTGACTGATTAATTTTCTCACACTTTACAGCCTCTATGTGAATTTTAATTTAAGTGTTGACAGTATTTTACAAAAATCTTCTGACACTAATGTGCAGCATTATCTGCAACCTTTTTTGAAAGTCCAAAATACTACCATAAGGGCTTTAAGACACTGAAATGTATTGTATAACCCTCTAACGTGGATACATACTGTGTATATATATATATATATATATATATATATATTGTGGTGTGTGTGTGTAAGACTAGATACATCTGTCAGCACATCCCTGTGTGACACACAAACTAAAGCACGACAGCAAGCATTACAAGCAATGAGCACTTTCCTGTTGCAGCTCATGGCCGCTCATGTCAAATAACTGGCCCCTCCCTGTGCATTCTCATGAGGCAGTGGTCCAGACTCCACCACTGATGGTTCGTTAGGCGCACGACCCGGTGGTGTGAGACAACAGACCTCAGATGGCCATTGTGCACAGAAAACTGTTAACAGGAGATACAGAGACAAAGAGAAGTGAGAGCGTCAACCAACAAGCGGTCGAATCAACCACAGGAACTCAACAGGAGACGCTTTTTTAAAGCTAACTGAGCTGCTTCACATGCAGGTAAACTCCAACTGCGCCAGATGAAACAGCTCAAAATAATGACATGAAACGCCTGTATCCTGAACAACATGTTGACATGCGAGAGTAACAAACGCCAATAGAGACAATAGAGCAAATCTACTTCCTTTTAATGAGGTAGAATAAGGGACTGTAGGAAAAAGTGGTCAAATTAAATCTGTCGTATAAAGTTAGGCAGAAATCACATATCAACATTCAATTAAGTTAAAATAATGTTGCATACATACAGTTCTTTAGAAACTTTGAAATAGGCATTGCGACTCAAAGGTCCAAACTAACGGATGGAGTTAGAGCTACATAAAGGAAATGGAACTCACGTCATCGTACTGGAAGTTACCGATCCCTGCTGCATGGTATCTCTCCGTCTGAAGGTTCTGGAACAGGAAGAGTGATCGTTCACACACTAGGGGCTCTATCTGTGTCTCTCTCCTGTGCTCTCTCTCGTGTCTCTCGTCTGTGTTCTCTCTCTCTCTCTGTGTCTGTTCTCTCTCTCTCTCTCTCTCTCTCTCTCTCTCGTCATTGTGGTGTTTTATACCTCCATTAAAACTTCACTCACTACTGTACGTCGTAGCCAGCAGTAATACTACTTTTAGCAAGAAAATAATAATAAATAACAACAGAAACCTGAGCGGTTTCAATAGGAGTCAATCAGCTCGGCATGCGTGGGCTTGAACCCCTCGTCCAAATTTATGTCATAACAACTTGTGACATGGATTTGTGCAGCGAGCCAAGCAGAATGCCACAGCACTGAGAAGATGACAACAGGGATTAGGCGGAATGAACCCAAACGCAATTCTTGTCGTCAACTTAAAAGCGTGTCTCTGCACACAGTGGCTGTTCACTCAACGGGTCAGTCGTTTTTGTCCAACACGGATCCTGGTTTTGTGTTTCCTACCTGTGAGACCGCAGTTTGACACAGCTGCCACGTAGTCATCAAAAAGATTCTTCCTCTTTGTTGTAGCGCTGATGATTATATTCAGAACCAGGACTGACACGGTACCTGGTGAATGGGGGGGTGGGGGGGGGGGGGGGGGGAATGTGAGACTTTTCCTTTTCCTAATTTCAACAGAGTGTCAATGACCCTTACATACTGTAGTTTCTCTACCAGGGGCAAAGTGGATTTTACACTATTTATCTTTATTTCTATTATTTTAGAGCAAAATGTTTATGTGTTTATGCACAACAACAAAGAAACACGATTGGCTATAATACAATGCAAAGGTCACTAAAGTGCATTTTCTCTGGAGTTTAAAAAACATCTAAAATGTTGAAAAATTGCTGTTGCACAAAATGGTATTTTATGTCATAAAATGTAGGCTTCCAGTTTTTTTTAAACAATGTATTATATAACGATAGACAAATTCAACCGCAAAAGCATTAAAGTCAAATGAACTGACCAAAGTTATAGAACTTATATTTTTATATGCTTTGTAATTTTTCCTCTTATCAACTGACTGCCAATTAGGAGGAAATATCTAGAAGATGATATATTAGAATACAGAAGCATATGTTATATATATCGAGTGAGAATGTAAATGTAATGTTTCCTCTGGTGAACGTAGGTTTATTGAAGAGTGTGACAGATCACACCAATCCACAGATTAAGGAACTGATTTAATAATTAAGTCTATTAGTGTCCACTGAACATTCTGATACCCTTAGAATTGTTAGATACTTCTCACAGTGTCTTCACCATCACATTAAATATCCATCCTGTTAACCTTAGAGAATCTCACCCTAGATGTTGACTCCCTGATTCATCTCGTGAGGCTCGATAGTCCGCTCCTGTCCTGGTCAACACATGAAGTTCTGCTTCCAGACGCTCAGAGCTGTGACAGTTCCTTGAACTCGTTGAAACCCATCTTGCCCGTAGAGTCCCTCTGGTACAGTCGGTTAAGCTAGGTAATGCTGACCCACATGGATAATAACAGCAAAGGAGGGACTGGAATGAAGACAGCAGCTGGTTACCCTGCTTTAGGGTTGAACGCCACCTACTGCCACTCTTGTATAAAGTCTATGAAAGCAGTACTTGAGTATCTCCCAAAGTCTCCCAGATAATACTGTGGTAGAAGTTAAAGTCACCTCTTAATATGACTTGAGTAAAAGTCTTAACTTCATGGCCAAAGGTTGTAACCTTATCTTCATCACTACTGTTACTGTTTTTTTCCCGGGTAACCAAATTGCTTCGATTTATTTTGTAGTAACAAGCAGCTGAATACTTAGAAGTACAGTAACTAAGTATATTGTACTTTGCTACATTAGTACACTGCCTACTGCACCCATAAGAGTAGGAATGGACAGAGTAGAATAGCAGGGGAGTGGTCAGAATTAAACTTGAACCCTGTGGTACAGAAAGGATACATCAAGCATTGCAATCATGATCCTGCACGTATCCAAGCTGAATGCTGCAAAGAGAAAAAAAAAAAAAGAAAGAAGAAAAGTCAAGTTAAGTTTTGTTAAGAGTTTCAGGCTTGGCTGCTGCAGGTAAGTGCTCACTGCAGTGTTTTGGAAGCATTCAATATTGAACTTTTAAAAAAGCATATTTTGATGGGTGTATACCTTGAAAACATTAACAGGCCCATGCCTAGTGTGCATTTTTATTACTACAATTTTACATACCATCTCGACACCCCCACAAAAACTGAGAAAACATACCTCAAACATAGATTAATTTCGTGCATAGGATACAAATACAGCTTACATACCTGTCCCTGCAAGCTATAACCCCTGACTAAGTATGAGTCATTAAACTTCAGTCTTTGTCTCATAATCCTCTTTTGTGGAAGTGACAGTAGGGAACTTACGAGTGTAGCTGCCAGTGAAACCAGACTGGGTCAGACACCTCTGGAGCTCCTCTGCTCGCCCTCACCGTCCTGTACAGAGCAGGGATACATTCAGCCAGTGGGGACTTTCAGAGGAATTACACATTTTCGGGGGGGACTAGCCTGCTGGTCAAGTGTAAAGTAATGAGAGCAGAGAGACACACTGAAAAGTCGCCTATGTCTCCTTGTATACTACCACTTAAGTACTGATGGTACTACTGTATCGGAGTAAAACAAAGAAACAACAGGAAAGAAAGATAAATGTGATTTATATATAGGTTGTCCCCCTAAAACTATATAAATTATAGACAGTACTTGAAAAAAAATTGAAAATTAAAACATTTCAGTGCAAACGAGTCCGAATTTAAAAAAACAAACAAAACAAAAAAATTATAAATGTCCGAAAACTTCTGAAAATTCCTGTGCAGCATACCAAATGGAAGCATTTGATTAAAATATTTAAAATGCCTACATGAAATTAAAAGAAAAATAATAAATAAAAAAGAAAGTGAAATACTTAATGGTGTTCCGTGTTGTTTTTTGACTTGGAAGTGGAATGAAAAATTCAAAGAACAAAAAGCTAATTACTATTATTTTATTTTGACACAGTATAACACATGTATAAACAACTGTGTACTTCATTTTATTTTCATTAAGACATCTAATCGCATAGTTTTGGACGATTAGAAAATTATAAAAACCCGTCAGCGTAGGTCTTCATGGTTTGAACTCGTTGTCAAAACACTCGTAGATATGTTCTACTTCTGAAACAATTCATTTCAGTCAGGCAATTTCTTTGTTTCCACTAGCAAACAATCATTTGGTTTCCTCCATCCCAGATTGACACTACCTTCCAAGTATGGCATAAGAATGGTTTGGTATTTTTTGTGTGACCTCTTTGTCAAGGACTCATTTGCTTCATTTGACAACTACAAAAAGACCACAACCTCCCAACAATCATTTTTCCAGATACTTACAGCTACGCCGTTGCTAAGAAACACTTCCCATATCCCTCCTACCACCAAAAAGGGCAATTGATACCATACTGGTCCTGGACCCTACTGAAAAGAAGGGTGTCTAAAATCTACCAAACAGCACTAGACATTGCCTTTGTCATTTGTGCAGAACAGTGATCCTGATCCAACAGTTGCTATTTTCAGGGTATTCCCATCAGAAGAAAATTTACGGTCCTCCAGGCAAACGCTGTAGCATTTATTTCCTTCTAGCCCGGAGACAAATTCTTTACACTGGAAGTCTGTGATACCTCTCTCGTTTAGACCTGGGTCAAGAGGTAGTCTTTTTGCGATGCCATTAGAGAAGTTGAGATATAAACTGAATAATTACGGGATAGTTGCTACACCTGGCCCACTTATAGAATTTGTTGAAAATGTATCCCTCGCATGATGTATTCTCCTTTGCCCTCGATCATATGGTGTGTGGTATGATGCTGCATAGTTCCCAGTCTGAGCATGTGACGTGAGGTTCAAGAACTGTGTAGCAATTTTTGGTGTACTCCCTCTTTTTCTCTTTCATTGATTCATTAATTTATTTAGTTATTTAGTTTATTTTTGCCTTGGTGCTTGGGTTGGGACGGGTTGGTAATATGTTTTCTTTGGTCGTTTCTCTTCTATGTAAATTGAAAATCTATAAGTTCACCAAAAAAAAAAAAACTTGAAATGTGAACTTGAAAGCAAAACCTGTAGTGAAAACCTCTGTGTGCTCTTCTAATAATTCAGAGTAATCAAAACATGTACCTGGCCTGCTATGGCTGTAAAGTACCTCCACATTGGATCATTGGCAGCTGGGGGTGGGCACGGTATGTGCTGGATAGCCTCCTCCATAGGAGGCATATCCTCCCTGGGGTGGTGCGCCTCCCATCTGCCCACCCATTTGCCCAGCATGCGGCCTCCCATGTGCCCTCCTGGCATTCCTTGCATAGGCATCCCCTGAGCTTGCATTCCTGCATGGGACCCCCATACTGAGGCGAGAACAGATCAGAGAACAGTCAGAGAGAGACAGGGCTGGTTTGTATACAGTCAGGGAGTAAAAAGATTTGGTTTTGTAGTCAAAATGGTAGAATGAATTTTCTCTGTTGTCTCAGACTTGATTTATAGCATTTGATTAAAAAATAACAAGTCTGACCACACACTGCAACTTACATAGAGCATAAAAAGTGATGTTTCATGACTTTCTTCTCCTGATTTTCAGATTAACTTACAATTATATCAGAAAAAAGTGTTATATATACATTATGTCGCTGAGCTGTAAAAAGACAATGAAACAAAATTAATATTTAAACTTGCCAGGTAACTTTTTTTTTTCTGTGTTGCCTGAGGGCCACCACAGAGGTTTCTCTCTTGATGGTTCCTGTATTTTCTTAAACACTAATTAAAGATTTAATGAAGACCATCCCAAATAGCATTTACTGTATTGTCAACATAACTGTTTTGGAATATTTTTCCAAATAATCTTTCGTGCGTTTCCAGGTAACCACAATCGTGACCATGGGCGTGTCAAAGCAGCCCTGATCATGGTGACCATGTCACCTTTGGAGGCTGATTCAATGCTTGCTTGAAGGAGAGCATTGTGGGATGTACTGTAGTTCCTATCCACACACTGAGGGTGTTTCAACATTCTACACTCACTTGGACTTTACTAAAAGTTCTTTTAGCTTCAAATTTACACAAGCTCACAAACCTACTAAAAGTGTCAGACCTCCTTTACACGTTTTTTTTAAGTTTATTGACTAAGTCCCAAAGGAATTTAGTGACTGTCTATAGATAAAAATAGAAAAGGGTGGTTCTATAGTGCAGTAATTAAGAATTCCCAGTCAGTGCATTCACCCCAACTGAGAGTATTTTGTATATAACATATTAAACAAATTATACTACAATGTAATAATAAACATGAAGTCCAGTCTAGGCTTCAATATGATTGTATAGCTAAGTGTAGGCCAAGGCTTCTTGCATATGTATAGGTCTATGTGTGACGTTACACATTAGCTAAACTAAAGTAACTGCTAGTCCTCTTGAATGCTAGGAATTTCCATCCCGAAGACATTTTTCAGTCAATTTCTTTATAACTAAGGAACCAAATGGCTTCTTAATACCAAATTGAACTGAAAAACTGCCTAATTGCGGTCAATGATATCACAAATGCGACGAAGACACAGCGAAACTTGTAACATAACATGTTGGGAAAAATGATCGTAACTGAAAATAGAGCCCCAAGCTACTTTTCTGCTAACCCATGAAGCTCGTACATAAAATTACTGTCACGCCTAACGTTACATATAATTTACTCACCCCGCCGTATCCGGGATAAGCCATTTGTGAAATTGGGCAAACTGTAACAAGTTTAAAATCTTTATAGTATAGAGGCTGTCCACGACTTTCTGTTACACGTTGTAACTTCCGATAAGCTGAATATTTCTACATCATATCCGAGCTTCCGTTAGCTGACAGTTGAGGTAGCCAATGGTGAGGAGCAGTAAGAAATCCCGCCCATCTGTTGTGTGGGGTGTGCTGTTTTACTTACTCTTCGTAAAAGGAATGTCAAACGGTTGGAACACATGATCTGAAAGTAAGACGTGTAAAATAGCGATTAAAAGATGAATTTACAAAGCTAATGAAAAATCAATGCACACTTTCCACTGAATGCATATTTTGGGACTTCGCTATAACATTCCTAGTTGCCATAGAAGTTAGGAGTCTCCACTTTCCCTGTATGTGTCCCCTCTCATATCTCATTGTTCTTCCTTTTGATGTTCGGTGTAAACGTACTTACAGCCTTTGATGGCCGATAGACTGTACAAAGGCTTTTAGTCTAAAGTATGACCATGGTTCTTGCTTTCACAGCTGAGATCCATTTAAAGCTATTTTAGGAAGAATTTTTGGCTGTCCTGCATGGCTTTCTGTCACCACAGATGGTGCTTTGAGAATCTTTCTATAAAGGAAAGAGAAAATATTTGATTTTTCTGATCACTTGGGTAAGGAAGGAGAGTTTATTTGGACAGCGACTTTTAAACAGAAGCATAGACAACTTAAAGTGCTTTAAATTAGGCAAAGAAATACCTCACACTTACAAGACCCAATGAAAGAAACAAGAAGTGAATACAATTAAAAAAATAAACATACGGGGCAATTTAAAATTTTAGTTGCACATCATATTGAATATCATGGTTTATCTCATCAATCATTTGTGGCTTATTAACCTCGAAAAAAAACTTGAACTAAAATAGGAATGCTCACAAAGCATGTATGATGTCAAGATTAATAATAGAGAGAAGAGATAAATGTATCAGAAGTTACAGGTGGAGAATCCACAGACCCTGAAGGCAATTAGAGGAGCTACATGTGAATTAAACAGAGCAGCAGTGCACGGGGTTGGGACTGTTTGTTTTTATTTAAGGGCTACCAGGAGTGTTTTACGGTCTTTAGATAGATAGATAGATAGATTTTATTGATCCCAAAAAATGGGAAATTACAGTGTTACAGCAGCACAAATACACATACACAAATATACAAGAATAATAAATAATAATACAAAAATATAGATAAACTATAAGATATAAGAACAAATATTTTAGTCATTGCATATTTTAGCATATCTGCAGGTAAAGCTGCCAAAGCTGAACATTATCCAACTTCCTTCTCAACAAGCGTCATTTTGGGAGCTTGCTGCTACCACTCCTTCCTTCTCAAATGTCTTGAAAACGCTGTCGTTTGCACAATTTAACAAATATCACCCAGGACCCAAAGTATATTTGATCGGTATGGCTACAGCCTGGAGACCTCCCGTCCCTGCCCCCCAGCTGCGTGCTCTCCGCGAATGCTTGACAAAATAAAGCTTTGCGTCTGTTCACTATGTTTTGTACATGGTGTTTTCGATGTTTTAGAACTGAACAGTCGATAATGCTAAGGAAGACATGGGTTTTTTTCAGCAGATGTCTTGTTACAACTGATGGAACTAGCAAAGCAGTTTCTTGCAACGAGTAGAGACTACAGGAGCTACATGGAAAAAATGCACCAAACACCACTTTGAAATATGCTGTTTTCATGAATGCAAAAGTTGGGGCCCCTCCCCCCTAGACTAAAAAAGTTGGATGACCTCCCCAACAAAGAAAAAGACATGACCCCCCATATTTTTAGCTGGTAGCGGACAGTTGGGCGGTGATATGTGCGAGGATGACGCAACTTCCTGTTAAACTCTGTGGTTTCTCATGGCTCCAATCTTAACCAACATCTGTGGTGGACTCATCATTTCTCATTAGCAATTTTTCAAAGTGTGAATGGTGCTGAGTATGATGCGGCTTATGAGTGCATAAACTGGCAACTGTAGGGTAAAACATGTTGTAATCTGCTGATAATAAGAGTATCAATTATAACATCTATAGCAGAGCTTGTGGGAAGTGTTTAGAATTAAAGTCACATTGTATGACTTAAATGTGTCTTCTTGAATATCACAATATTTAAAATAGCAGACATCATTTTTCTTTCTTTCTTAAATGAAAGAAACACACACACACACACACACACACATAACACAAAAGCAGTGTCAAGTTGGAGCGCCTTGTCACGTTTCAGTCCATGACTTCCACCAAGAGAGTTTCATTTCCTGTAACAACGGTTGGAGTGGTAAAAATCTAAAGGTCACAAAATTATAAATGAGTGTGTCAGCCCCTTTAAATTTTTGCTCGTGATAATTGTTAGTTCATGTAGCCTACTCTCTGTTTTTTCGTATGCAGGACTTGTAAAAAAATATTGTGATTTTTTTACATGTTTGTTTTTACATTGTTAAAGGATTGAGTAAAAACATCTTCCAACAGATTTAGCCCAGTGTTCCCTCGAGAGCAACGTTAACGTTGATAGTAACTCTATACTTTACTTATAGGTTTTTGAGTGCAGGACTTTTAATGAAATTTTGTACTTTTAAATTGTGTATTGGCCCTTTTACTTAAAGATCAGAGTACTCTAACGCAAAAGACAGTGTTGAGGTCAGCTGCTGCTACGGTTGCAGGCTTTAAGGATGTCATAGATGATTCATTGACCCATTTCTAACACACCGGGCTCCTACATAGTTCTCCCAAACATTAACTTCTAAACTCTCCTCCACACTATTAAAGCTCAAGCCAAGAATGCAATTATAGTACTGACCCAGACACATCTGTTGAAATCAAAACCCAGTGCTGTTTTCCATGTGAATAAACACTGGACGTTTCTCTGTTTATGATTTCTAGTATTAAGTCAGGATATAAACCATTACCATGTGGTGTAGCTATGACAAATGATTGACCTTAAGCACAGTTCTATGTGCAACATTACTAGTGTGGGTGTTTTTTGTGAGGCAAATCACAAGTGTTGCACTCAACACAACTCAAACATTGGAATATGATATTTCAGCAGTTGTAATGCTGCAAGTGCAGTGGCAATTTTAAGATCAATTCACAAAGTACGAGCTTGTCCTCAATCTCTGTAATGCGCAAATGGCTGTTTCCTTTCTCATTCATCTCCCTTTTATTTTCTCTGCCTCCACCTCTCTCCCTTTTCCACACACCACCACTACACCTGTCAAATAAGACAAAATGTGTCCAAAGTGACACATATAATGATTTCAGTTGATCTTAGTATGAGTTAAATGGAGTTAATGCTTTCAAAACAAGCTGTGCTGCATTGAAGACATCCACTGTCTATTTGTTTGCTGAGGATGTCCGGTATGAGTGGAACAAGTCGAAATGAATGTCTATTCCACATAAAGGCACAGCTTTATATTTGTTAAGCTTTTAACAGGCTTTTAGCGTGACTGTGACTGGTCAGCACTTGCAGTATGTACAAAGGTGAAAACTTCCAGTCTGTGACAACATGGACAACACTGACTTTATTTTTCTTAGCCCCTCTGTTCCAAATTGTGCTTTTGCGCTATCATGTCAAAAAATATTATTTTTTTTTTAAAAGCGTTTTTTTGAGTTTCCAACCTTGTGTCACACAATCAGTGACATAGCCTAGTTCTCACGCTGCCTTCGGAACTGGACAAACAAGGAAGAATAGCCTATTAATGATTATGTAAACACAGTGTTATGCATTGTACTGCATTTACGGGTCTGTTTATTAGCCTTGGTCCTAGCTGTACAGCTGTTATCAGCCATAAACCTATGTAAAGTCATCTGAGCCAGTGGTGGACTGCTCATACCTCAATGTTATTCAGGACCTGAATACTGGGACTCCTAATCAGGCCACGTGGAATCTGCAGACAAAGAAACTCCCTGATTTTCCCGCTGATTTTAAACAACTATAAAGATAAAAGTAAACCCCCACACAAACATTTACACATCTCCCCCCTAATCGAAACAGATTGCTAATTCAGCAGATTTTTTATCCTGCGTCACTGCTAAAAACTGTAAATAAAAATCTGCAGATTTTGTTTTCTGCTCATGAGAATACTATAATTAATGTAAATTCAGGAAAAATGCTTTAGTCTTTCATTTTCCCAAATCGTGTGATCCTCATAAAAGAGAATTAGCAAAGACCAACTGACAGACAGATTCTCTAAACACACTAGAAATACAAATCCAACTCATTTGCAATGGCTTGAATGTAACGCGTAACGTTCTCTAAAGGTTTGCAACAACGTAGGATAACGTTAGGGGACCGTTTCTAATTATTGGAGTTAGGGAACGTTCTCTAAGTTGTGAGTTAGGGGACCGTTCTCTAATATGTGAGGTTAGGGGAACGTTCTCTAAAGGTTGTGAGGTTTAGGGAACGTCTTAAGTTTGAGGTTAGGGGACCATTCTCTAATTATTGTGAGGTTAGGGGAACGTTCTCTAAAGGTTGTGAGGTTAGACACCAAGAATTGTTAGCTGGGTAATTACATGTAATGTCGTTATTATTATCAAAAGTTACGCACTAGATTTTTAATTTTAAAAGAGAACATGTTGATATGTAGACAATGTTACTTTATTATATTGTATTTACTGCAGATAATCAGATTATAAATAGCAGCAGTACTATGATCCCGATTGCAATTTTGGCACAAGGAGGGAAAAAGTAACTGCAACCGTGCAAGATAGTCACGAAACTTTCTCAGCTACACGTGGCTGACATCAAGTTTGAAAATGTTCCGAGCACGGGCTCCAACACCGGGGGCAGAAGTAGGGATCGTCCGCCCACTTTATGCCCCTGCCTGATTGGCAGGCGATCCCATGGCAAGATTAAGTTATAGGGTGCCCTGATTTGACAATTGAATGAGTTTTCCTCAATGGAACGTGACAGCTAAACAGAGAGGAGTGGCGTGGTCAGTGCCATGTTAATAGCCGTTTCTAGTTACACTCGTATGACAGCTGGACAGAAAGAAAACAAGTTCACGAGTCAGTGCCGGCCTGTTTCTCGTCACTGTACTGGTCTGTAGCCCCACCGTGTCATGTCATTCACTCTTTGAACGAATAATGGAATATGAAATAATTGTTACAGTATAAACGTCTTGCTGGGTTTGAACAAAATTTAAACTTATTTAGGCTATGGCTATGGCTGAAAATTTAGTAGTGGAATATATGGTTAGAAGTAGAATAATGGTTATCAAATGCATAAGGAAAGTCCATATAAACGTTATTTGTGTCATATTCTCAGAGTATGGCCGTGGTCTATAAGAATGAATACTTGTTGAATAGTGAGAGTTGGGGAACACCCAAGCAAGCTGCACGCCTCCTTACTTGGAACATCATACAACTGACGAACTTTACCTCCGCTGGGGACATTTATTGTCCCACCTTTGGAACTTCAGTTGAGAGAATAGTTAACAGCCAGCAGATCGCATACTTTAGCCAGTGTTCTCCGCGCGTGTCTGGATCGCTGAAGTTGGATTTGGACGGATATTGGTGACACACTTCACCCGCAGAAACAAGGTGCTGGTTTGTTTTACTACATACATCGATTTTATGTTGGCGACTGGCGTATGCCTCGCAAAAGCGTTTTGGAGCACTTTTCTGACTCCGTTCACTCCGCAGGTTTCCATCGGAAAGGTGATCCTCGGAGTCTTTGGGTAGCAGTGGTCGTCATTTTGATAGCGGTTCCCACGGCTATACTTTGAAAGGTGAGTCTTTGCTATTAAATGTTTTATATTAATGCATTATTTGTTTTCCGACGGACCTTTGAACGCATCCGAAAAAAAGGTACGCACGCGTCATTACGCACGATCCGTTTGAACCGTTTTCCATCTAAGAATAAAACACATGTCCTGGTGGACATCCGTGCGTGACATCACAACAGCAGGATTCATAATCTGATAACATGGGCGCGCCTTTCAATAGTTTCATCCTGACTCAGTACAACACTATACAATTCCCATAATTACCCCAAACACACACTGACGTAAGCATATTCCACTTGTCCATTATCTGTTACAGCCTTCCGCGCTTAGCTTATTTTATGATGAATTATGATTATGATAGATGTGTATGATATCATATAGGTACCCTTGACCCTCCAACCACCCCAGTCAGGTTCTAACCCATAACGTGTTTCAAGAAGCAGAGGGGGACCAAAGTATAGACCTTTCTCCCAGAGGATGTCTTCAACATTCACTGAAACCAAAGTCCTCAGCATGAGGTGGATCTCAGGTGGGAGAATGAAACCTGTAAAAGGAGCTCTAGGGAAGTGGCCAGGATGACATTTGATTGGCCAGCCAACACATGTTGTACAGTCTAAACCTGTCAATTTGTCTCTAGGGTGGCTCTTATCTATCAGCTACATGGTTCTCTTTTTGTCTAGCTACTAAGTTACATTGATCGAATCCCCTCATTCAAGTTTCTTCTGTGTGTTTACTGTTTTTAGTGGTATGTACTGTAAACATGACTTTTGTCATACACTCTATTATAGGATAAAAAAACCACATGAACATGAACCAATGCATTAATGCAGATCACTCATGCCATCCTGTTGCTCACCAATAACGGTATTATTGACATCACAATGACATGTGAATTGGTTATGATATCAATTAATGACTTTATAGAAGTACAATGGAGTCACAAAGAACAGATTTTAAACTATAATAAATAATAACGATCAAAATCTGTGCACAGTAGCTTGAGCTATCCTGATGTTTGGGCCCTGATATGGTTAAAGCTGAATCCTACAATTCCCATATGCAACTCCCGAGACTCTCACTGCCTTCTAAAGCTGTGTCTCTTACTCCATGGCCTCCAGTTTGCAGCAGCTTTTTGGTGAAGATTTTCACTTTCGAGCCCAAACTGAGATAACCCTAATGACATCACTATGACAATCATCAGGATCTCCCTGTACAAAGCCGCTAGAGCCTGAGAAGATGGCTATTAGGCCATTGTTTATAGGCTATGTACTAAGTATACTCCTCGTGACGAGTTACTAAACTTTGTATGCAAAATATGACGGAGTCATCTACAAAAACCTTTAAGCCAACCAGAAACACATAGCATGTGGCATATCATTTCTTACTGGTTAGCACAGGAATTCATGATACATCCATCATTAATTTTCTAAATAATCATGTTTCATGCATTTGTTACTTTAGCAACCCTGGCTATGAAGGGAAACGTTAGTTTGACTTCTTCAGGGATTTGCACACTTGTTCCTATTTTAAATCCAATTCTATTCTAAATTACAGTATTTTTGTCATCTTCCTCCACAGATCATGAGTATTTTGAATAAGTCCCAGGGCTCAGTCTCCTCCACGACGTTGTCACAGAGCGTGTCAAGATGTCTTGAGCAAGACAATTCTGTTAAGTCACCCCGCTGTGTTGCCTCTGTGTGCTTCTTTTATGGAAGCACATAACCACATAATCTCAGCATGAAAACTATACATACCAATCCAAACAAATGCATGTGTGTCAGTGAGGCCAATAGCTGTGAACTCCCATAATGCGTTTTTTTTTCTTTCAAAATAGAACGAAAAGCCGCTTATGACTACCAGCTGTTCGCTGACCGCAATACGTTGCATTCCTAAGCAACCTTCAAAGGTACCACTCTTTTATCACATTATCGAGCATCTATTTGCCCAGTATTGTTTGTTAACTGTATAAATAAAAATACTTGATCAAGAAAGAAATGAATCTTATGCTATTTAAAGCAAAAGTTTTCACAGCACATTTTTGTGTTTTTTTGTCCCATTACTGTGGCGCCATTCATTTACAGCTACATATTCCTTTATGACCTTGATCAAAGTAGTATCTGAACTTATAGATTTTCATTACTTTATATTTTCATATGTGGCTTTCTACGAACAGTTCATCTATGCACTTATAAAATGAATGCACTCCCGTTAAAAGCATCCACCAAATATAAGTTATGCATGCAAAGTAGTTTATTTATAAATTTCTTCTGAAATAAAATAATAATACAGCACATAGTAAAGCTCACTACAGATCCCCAATTCATTTTTTTTCTTATTTCAGCAACTTTCTCACACCCTCTATATTCCTGAAGCATCCAGTACTTTTGCTGGTCTCCTGAAGGACACAGCTGGTAACTTGGACACAACAAAAAGAATTGGTTGTATGAGTATACCAGTACTATATAATAGTAACTTTGAGTGACGTTTGGATTGCAGTGGTGAACACTTCAGCACACTTCAGCAGAGCAACACAGATAATCTGTTTTTGTGATTGTTCAGAAAACAACAATCAGGCTTTTTTTTCTGAATGTTTGTATCCGTATTGCATTTTCAGCCTACGTTTTGGGAAATAATGTGTATATAAAGACCCAGCCTGCACACCCCCCACATCAAGTCACCTTCAATGGCAAGGAGATCTTATTTAATGGATCCCGGACTGTGGGTTTATGAGGGGAGATTGTACAAAATGACATAAAGACATGAAGGAGTGTAGTAGTTAAGTACTATTTTAGTATACTTGATTTTCACTTCTAAACTTTCATACTTACATGCTGCTGATATTTTCGGGTAAGTTGTAATTGCTGGAGTAGTTTCACTTCACAACGCACCATAAGTTTCTTGATATATATTTATCACATTTTCTAATCAGGAGATGGTGATGGACATTTCAATGCCATACAGTAATACACTAATAAATTGATCATAAATGTTGGGACTTGACTAGTCGCGAGCATTCCACTCAGAAGTCGCAGTTGTGGTTTAATGACAACTGCCTTTTTGTAATTAGACGTGAAACAACGTGTATGGGACGTTTGACATGAATTGGTCCGATGCTAATTTAGTCATCTTCAAAGCCTCTATCGCCTTCCAGAGAGGATGCGCTGACATCTAATGGAATCATGTTGATTCGGAGCGATAGTGGCTATGCCTAGCTTTCAGACACGGGCCTTCCACAGATATATATCCTGCGTTAGCGCCAGCTCCCTCAGCCGGTTGTATGCCTGCGTGTCAGGTTACTGAGAATCCATCCAGGTAGTCTGCTATTGCTCACACGCTTTCATTGGGATCGTTGCAATTGTTGTATGCCATGAGTGGATTTACATTCTTCTTTTGTGCAGCCACAGCGTCACCCCCACCTATTGTAAAACTGTTGTTGTGGACCCCTGACAACACACCATTACGAAGTTGATTTGGTTTTGGACTGACACAAATGATCAGTGATCCCACTAGAATAACAAATCGATCTAAAACTAATAGACCTGGTGTTCTCTAACTAACTAGCTAGAATAATAAAAACATACAATTTTTTTGACTGGCTTGTCTGACCACAACGCCATATTCTTTTTCAGAAAGCTGAGTAAAAAACGATTGAGAAGTATCAGTAAAAACATTAATATAAAACAAACATTTATTCCA
>NC_045756.1:2481628-2501009 GCF_008692095.1 Etheostoma spectabile
ATACCCATCAAGAGTGTTTAGAGTCTGAAATTAAAGTTTTCCTGCTCTTTGGAATAATGTTTGTTTTATTAATGTTTTTACTGATACTTCTCAATCGTTTTTACCAGCTTTCTGAAAAAGAATATGGCGTTGTGGTCACACAGCCATCAAAAAAATTGTATGTTTTTTATTATCACTAGTTAGTTAGAGAACACCAGGTCTATTAGTTTTAGATCGATTGTTTTCTAGTGGATCACTGATCATTTGTTCAGTCCAAAATTTCTCGTAATTTCTTTCAGTTTCTTTCTGTCACTTTTGTGTCCAATTTACATTTAGTCTCCCATAGAATAACCTCGTTATTACAGTCACAACAACTTAGAAGTGCTTTAATTGTCATAAAAATCCCTTTTTGCGTGCGGACATAAAGACATAAACAGTAAATGACATTCCTGCTGAGAGTGACACTTTGACTCCAACACACTCGATTGGTTTTTCATTAGGCCAAATTATTTGTGTACAGTTTAAGCAGTCCTTTCATATACGTACACCCCTCCCCCCTTTCCTTGATGCCTATCCTTTCTAAGACATGTGCCTTGTAATAATACCACTGCTTGTGGGGAAGATGGTTTAAGCCAAGTGTCGAAAGCCCTAAGAAATCTACATTTGAGTTTATGAGAAATGCTCTAATTGTTCCCTCTCAGGGGCCATACTGCTGTTCAGATGGCCACCTAAGAGCCCTTTGTTTTTACACTGTGGATCCCATATAGTCCTGGCTTGATTAAGAGTCTGGAATAACTTACACAATCATTGTTTTTTAAATACAGGGTTCGTTTGTGCATGCATGGGTATGATGGGTTGTGGTGACATACTGGACTTAGTTTAATAGGGTCCTGCAGTGGTGGTGTTAGCCCAAGGAGCTGCTGTGGCCCTGTTAGCATGTGGGAGTTAATCCAGGGAGCTGCTGTAACCCGAGCAGAGTGGTATTAGCCCAGAGCGCTGCTGTGGCCTCAGGTAGCAGTGGTTGTATTAGCCCAGAACTGCTGTAACCCGGTAGCAGAGGGGTATTAGCCCAGGAAACTGCTGTGACCCAGGTAGCGAGGGTGTATTAGTCCAGAAGCTGCTGTCGCCCAGGTAGCAGAGAGGGTATTAGTCCATAGAGTTGCTGTGGCCCAGGTAGCTGGTGGTATTTAGCCCAGAGAGCTGCGTAGCCCAGTAGGATGGTATATTAGCCCAGAAGCTGCTGTGGCCCAGTGGAGTGGTGGTATTAGCCCAGAAGCTGCTGTACCCAGGTGTAGGATGGTGGTATTAGCCCAGAGAGCTGCTGTGGCCCAGGTGAGAGTGGTGTATTAGCCAGAGAGCTGCTGTGGCCCAGGTAGGAGTGGGGTATTAGCCCAGAGAGCTGCTGTGGCCCAGGTACAGTGGTGTGTTAGCCAGGGAACTGCTGTAGCTGTAACATGGACTTAAAACGGTCCGGGATTTTGCTCAACATTACAGACAGAAGTATTATCATCAGAAGATTCACAACCCCAGGGAATGATCTAGATGCCGTTTGATCAAATTTACCTGAGGGCGGCCTAGCATGTCCACAATCCAGGATTCTTGCATACAGAAGATTTGGCTCCTCTTAGCTGGTAGAGAGTTAAGTTGTCCATTTCCTTGGACATGTTAAACTCAAGAGAGGTAGAAGGACAGGAGACCAGACAAGCATGGCAAAATCCAAGGGTTTTGATATACTTTTGTGGCAGACACACAGGACCTGCCAAACACTGTGGCTGCAGCTTGGCGGCCATCTTGCCATCTATCCGAGTTCATTCTTCCAGGTACAGCCAGCAAGTCCTGTTCTTTGCTTACTTGGTATTGAGAAACGGCCCATGTCTGCAAGTTATTCAGAAGAGAATGTCTAAGCCGGCGGAGGACTCTCCTATTGGTTGACGCTTGGAGAAAGTCGCAGACGACGCAAAACTTGTAAGGGACATCTACGTTTGCCAGTCAGTTTGGGGGTTTCATTCTTTTACAACTGTCTTGCTTCTGTGATTCTGAGTCTACTGACTTTCATGGGATTTGCAAATTTGCACAGATTAGAAAAATTTGCTAAACTAGTGCAGTTCACAGTTGTTTTATGCATTTTTAAAAGTTTTGCCACTGTATTTTATACTATGTGACAGCTAATTTGAATGTTTTTGTTCTTAACTATATTTGAAGAAATTAAATATCAATAGAATAGAATGGGAACAATTGTGCTATTGTATAATGTTACAAATGTATAATTATAACAGAATCTACTGATTAGAAAGTGTTATTGTTAGTAACAAAATACTATCTTTACTGCATTGTTTGTGTGTAGAGGTTAACTTCAATGCAGTCTTACAAATGAAACCTCGGCTGTTTTTGTACTGAAACATGAACAGATTTTACAACTCAAAATCCTCTGGCATATGGACATACTTTAGCTATATGACCATACTTTTATATCTCACAATCGTTAATACAGGTATTGAAGTGGATTTATATTGGCTCCAGTCACTTGGCTGTTATAGAGTTAAACATCAAGCTAATATCATCTATAACTTAAGGTTTTATAAAAGAAATATTACAACAAATAATGAGAAAATGCACTGGCTTTTAAAAAAAACATAAATGTATGAAGTTCGTGTAAAAGCAAATCAACATGTATCTGTAAATGCTTCTAACATTCGAATAATCATGATGCTGCCATTACTATGAATTATATATAAATGGGTTTAATATATTAGACATACATTCAAGGATTATAATGGCACAATAGGCTTCTCACAGATAAGAACATCCTTACAGTATCAGTTCCCTTTGCCCTGGCTGAGCTCATTCCAAATAAGAGACCCCAAAACAGACTATTCAAACTATAAGAGATAATCTGACTGATTAATTTTTCTTCACACTTTACAGCCTCTATGTGAATTTTAATTTTAAGTGTTGACAGTATTTTACCAAAAATCTTCTGACACTAATGTGCAGCATTATCTGCAACCTTTTTTGAAAGTCCAAAATACTACCATAAGGGCTTTAAAGACACTGAAATGTATTGTATAACCCTCTAACGTGGATACATACTGTGTATTATATATATATATATATATATATATATTGTGGTGTGTGTGTGTAAGACTAGATACATCTGTCAGCACATCCCTGTGTGACACACAAACTAAAGCACGACAGCAAGCATTACAAGCAATGAGCACTTTCCTGTTGCAGCTCATGGCCGCTCATGTCAAATACTGGCCCCCCCTGTGCATTCTCATGAGGCAGTGGTCCAGACTCCACCACTGATGGTTCGTTAGGCGCACGACCCGGTGGTGTGAGACAACAGACCTCAGATGGCCATTGTGCACAGAAAACTGTTAACAGGAGATACAGAGACAAAGAGAAGGTGAGAGCGTCAACCAACAAGCGGTCGAATCAACCACAGGAACTCAACAGGAGACGCTTTTTTAAAGCTAACTGAGCTGCTTCACATGCAGGTAAACTCCAACTGCCCAGATGAAACAGCTCAAAATAATGACATGAAACGCCTGTATCCTGAACAACATGTTGACATGCGAGAGTAACAAACCATAGAGACAATAGAGCAAATCTACTTCCTTTTAATGAGTAGAATAGGGACTGTAGGAAAAAGTGGTCAAATTAAATCTGTCGTATAAAGTTAGGCAGAAATCACATATCAACATTCAATTAAGTTAAAATAATGTTGCATACATACAGTTCTTTAGAAACTTTGAAATAGGCATTGCGACTCAAGGTCCAAACTAACGGATGGAGTTAGAGCTACATAAAGGAAATGGAACTCACGTCATCGTACTGGAAGTTACCGATCCCTGCTGCATGGTATCTCTCCGTCTGAAGGTTCTGGAACAGGAAGAGTGATCGTTCACAGCATAGGGCTCTCATCTGTGGTCTCTCTCCTGTCTCTCTCTCTGTGTCTCTCGTCTTGTGTTCTCTCTCTCTCTCTGTGTCTGTTCTCTCTCTCTCTCTCTCTCTCTCTCTCTCTCGTCATTGTGGTGTTTTATACCTCCATTAAAACTTCACTCACTACTGTACGTCGTAGCAGCAGTATACTACTTTTAGCAAGAAAATAATAATAATAACAACAGAAACCTGAGCGGTTTCAATAGGAGTCAATCAGCTCGGCATGCGTGGGCTTGAACCCCTCGTCCAAATTTATGTCATAACAACTTGTGACATGGATTTGTGCAGCGAGCCAAGCAGAATGCCACAGCACTGAGAAGATGACAACAGGGATTAGGGCGGAATGAACCCAAACGCAATTCTTGTCGTCAACTTAAAAGCGTGTCTCTGCACACAGTGGCTGTTCACTCAACGGGTCAGGTCGTTTTTGTCCAACACGGATCCTGGTTTGTGTTTCCTACCTGTGAGACTCGCAGTTTGACACAGCTGCCACGTAGTCATCAAAAAGATTCTTCCTCCTTTGTTGTAGCGCTGATGATTATATTCAGAACCAGGACTGACACGGTACCTGGTGAAGTGGGGGGGTGGGGGGGGGGGGGGGGGGAATGTGAGACTTTTCCTTTCCTAATTTCAACAGAGTGTCAATGACCCTTACATACTGTAGTTTCTCTACCAGGGGCAAAGTGGATTTTTACACTATTTATCTTTATTTCTATTTATTTTAGAGCAAAATGTTTATGTGTTTATGCACAACAACAAAGACAAACACGATTTGGCTATAATACAATGCAAAGGTCACTAAAGTGCATTTTCTCTGGAGTTTAAAAAACATCTAAAATGTTGAAAAATTGCTGTTGCACAAAATGGTATTTTATGTCATAAAATGTAAGGCTTCCAGTTTTTTTTAAACCAATGTATTATATACGATAGACAAATTCAACCGCAAAAGCATTAAAGTCAAATGAACTGACCAAATTATAGAACTTATATTTTTATATGCTTGTAATTTTTTCCTTTATCAACTGACTGCCAATTAGGAGGAAATATACTAGAAGATGATATATTAGAATACAAAGCATATGTTATATATATCGAGTGAGAATGTAAATGTAATGTTTCCTCTGGTGAACGTAGGTTTATTGAAGAGTGTGACAGATCACACCAATCCCACAGATTAAGGAACTGATTTAATAATTAAGTCTATTAGTGTCACTGAACATTCTGATTACCCTTAGAATTGTTAGATACTTCTCACAGTGTCTTCACCATCACATTAAATATCCATCCTGTTAAACCTTAGAGAATCTCACCCTAATGTTGACTCCCTGATTCATCTCGTGAGGCTCGATAGTCCGCTCCTGTCCTGGTCAACACATGAAGTTCTGCTTCCAGACGCTCAGAGCTGTGACCAGTTCCTTGAACTCGTTGAAACCCATCTTGCCCGTAAGTCCCTCTGGTACAGTCGGTTAAGCTAGGTAATGCTGACCCACATGGATAATAACAGCAAAGGAGGGACTGGAATGAAGACAGCAGCTGGTTACCCTGCTTTAGGGTTGAACGCCACACTACTGCCACTCTTGTATAAAGTCTATGAAAGCAGTACTTGAGTATCTCCCAAAGTCTCCCAGATAATACTGTGGTAGAAGTTAAAGTCACCTCTTAGATATGACTTGAGTAAAAGTCTTAACTTCATGCCAAAGGTTGTAACCTTATCTTCATCACTACTGTTACTGTTTTTTTCCCGGGTACCAAATTGCTTCGATTTATTTTGTAGTAACAACCAGCTGATATACTTAGAAGTACAGTAACTAATGTATTGTACTTTGCTACATTAGTCACTGCCTCTGCACCCATAAGAGTAGGAATGGACAGAGTAGAATAGCAGGGGAGTGGTCAGAATTAAACTTGAACCCTGGTGGTACAGAAAGGATACATCAAGCATTGCAATCATGATCCTGCACGTATCCAAGCTGAATGCTGCAAAGAGAAAAAAAAAAAAAGAAAGAAGAAAAGTCAAGTTAAGTTTTGTTAGAGTTTCAGGCTTGGCTGCTGCAGGTAAGTGCCTCACTGCAGTGTTTTGAAGCATTCAATATTGAACTTTTAAAAAAGCATATTTTGAGGGTGTATACCTTGAAAACATTAACAGGCCCATGCCTAGTGTGCATTTTTATTACTACAATTTTACATACCATCTCGTACACCCCCACAAAAACTAGAGAGAACATACCTCAAACATAGATTAATTTCGTGCATAGGATACAAATACAGCTTACATACCTGTCCCTGCAAGCTATAACCCCTGACTAAGTTATGAGTCATTAAACTTCAGTCTTTGTCTCATAATCCTCTTTTGTGGAAGTGACAGTAGGGAACTTACGAGTGTAGCTGCCAGTGAAACCAGACTGGGTCAGACACCTCTGGAGCTCCTCTGCTCGCCCTCACCGTCCTGTACAGAGCAGGGATACATTCAGCCAGTGGGGACTTTCAGAGGAATTACCATTTCGGGGGGGACTAGCCTGCTGGTCAAGTGTAAAGTAATGAGAGCAGAGAGACACACTGAAAAGTCGCCTATGTCTCCTTGTATACTACCACTTAAGTACTGATGGACTACTGTATTCGGAGTAAAACAAAGAAACAACAGGAAAGAAAGATAAATGTGATTTTATATAGGTTGTCCCCCCTAAAACTATATAAATTATAGACAGTACTTGAAAAAAAATTGAAAATTAAAACATTCAGTGCAAACGAGTCCGAATTTAAAAAAACAAACAAAACAAAAAAATTATAAATGTCCGAAAACTTCTGAAAATTCCTGTGCAGCATACCAAATGGAAGCATTTGATTAAAATATTTAAAATGCCTACATGAAATTAAAAGAAAAATAATAAATAAAAAAGAAAGTGAAATACTTATGGTGTTCCGTGTTGTTTTTTGACTTGGAAGTGGAATGAAAAATTCAAAGAACAAAAAGCTAATTACTATTATTTTATTTTGACACAGAAACACATGTATAAACACTGTGTACTTCATTTTATTTTCATTAAGACATCTAATCGCATAGTTTTGGACGATTAGAAAATTATAAAAACCCGTCGCGTAGGTCTTCATGGTTTGAACTCGTTGTCAAAACACTCGTAGATATGTTCTACTTCTGAAACAATTCATTTCAGTCAGGCAATTTCTTTGTTTCCACTAGCAAACAATCATTTGTTTCCTCCATCCCAGATTGACACTACCTTCCAAGTATGGCATAAGAATGGTTTGGTATTTTTTGTGTGACCTCTTTGTCAAGGACTCATTTGCTTCATTTGACAACTACAAAAAGACCACAACCTCCCAACAATCATTTTTCCAGATACTTACAGCTACGCACGTTGCTAAGAAACACTTCCCATATCCCTCCTACCACCAAAAAGGGCAATTGATACCATACTGGTCCTGGACCCTACAATGAAAGAAGGGTGTCTAAAATCTACCAAACAGCACTAGACATTGCCTTTGTCATTTGTGCAGAACAGTGATCCTGATCCAACAGTTGCTATTTTCAGGGTATTCCCATCAGAAGAAAATTTACGGTCCTCCAGGCAAACGCTGTAGCATTTATTTCCTTCTAGCCCGGAGACAAATTCTTTACACTGGAAGTCTGTGATACCTCTCTCGTTTAGACCCTGGGTCAAGAGGTAGTCTTTGCGATGCCATTAGAGAAGTTGAGATATAAACTGAATAATTTACGGGATAGTTGCTAACCTGGCCCACTTATAGAATTTGTGAAAATGTATCCCTCGCATGATGTATTCTCCTTTGCCCTCGATCATATGGTGTGTGGTATGATGCTGCATAGTTCCCAGTCTGAGCATGTTACGTGAGGTTCAAGAACTGTGTAGCAATTTTTGGTGTACTCCCTCTTTTTCTCTTTCATTGATTCATTTAATTTATTTAGTTTTTAGTTTATTTTTGCCTTGGTGCTTGGGTTGGGACGGGTTGGTAATATGTTTTCTTTGGTCGTTTCTCTCTATGTAAATTGAAAATCTATAAGTTCACCAAAAAAAAAAAACTTGAAATGTGAACTTGAAAGCAAAACCTGTAGTGAAAACCTCTGTGTGCTCTTCTAATAATTCAGAGTAATCAAAACATGTACCTGGCCTGCTATGGCTGTAAAGTACCTCCACATTGGATCATTGGCAGCTGGGGGTGGGCACCGGTATGTGCTGGATAGCCTCCTCCATAGGAGGCATATCCTCCCTGGGGTGGTGCGCCTCCCATCTGCCCACCCATTTGCCCAGCATGCGCCTCCCATGTGCCCTCCTGGCATTCCTTGCATAGGCTCCCCTGAGCTTGCATTCCTGCATGGGACCCCCATACTGAGGCGAGAACAGATCAGAGAACAGTCAGAGAGAGACAGGGCTGGTTTGTATACAGTCAGGGAGTAAAAAGATTTGGTTTTGTAGTCAAAATGGTAGAATGAATTTTCTCTGTGTTTCTCAGACTTGATTTATAGCATTTGATTAAAAATATAACAAGTCTGACCACACACGCAACTTACATAGAGCATAAAAAGTGATGTTTCATGACTTTCTTCTTCCTGATTTTCAGATTAACTACAATTATATCAGAAAAAAGTGTTATATATACATTATGTCAGCTGAGCTGTAAAAAGACAATGAAACAAAATTAATATTTAAACTTGCCAGGTAACTTTTTTTTTTTCTGTGTTGCCTGAGGCCACCACAAGGTTTCTCTCTTGATGGTTCCTGTATTTTCTTAAACACTAATTAAAGATTTAATGAAGACCATCCCAATAGCATTTACTGTATTGTCAACATAACTGTTTTGGAATATTTTTCCAAATAATCTTTCGTGCGTTTCCAGGTAACCACAATCGTGACCATGGGCGTGTCAAAGCAGCCCTGATCATGGTGACCATGTCACCTTTGGAGGCTGATTCAATGCTTGCTTGAAGGAGAGCATTGTGGGATGTACTGTAGTTCCTATCCACACACTGAGGGTGTTTCAACATTCTACACTCACTTGGACTTTACTAAAAGTTCTTTTAGCTTCAAATTTACACAAGCTCACAAACCTACTAAAAGTGTCAGACCTCCTTTACACGTTTTTTAAGTTTATTGACTAAGTCCCAAAGGAATTTAGTGACTGTCTATAGATAAAAATAGAAAAGGGTGGTTCTATAGTGCAGTAATTAAGAATTCCCAGTCAGTGCATTCACCCCAACTGAGAGTATTTTGTATAATAACATATTAAACAAATTATACTACAATGTAATAAAAACATGAAGTCCAGTCTAGGCTTCAATATGATTGTATAGCTAAGTGTAGGCCAAGGCTTCTTGCATATGTATAGGTCTATGTGTGACGTTACACATAGCTAAACTAAAGTAACTGCTAGTCCTCTTGAATGCTAGGAATTTCCATCCCGAAGACATTTTTCAGTCAATTTCTTTATAACTAAGAGAACCAAATGGCTTCTTAATACCAAATTGAACTGAAAAACTGCCTAATTGCGGTCAATGATATCACAAATGCGACGAAGACACAGCGAAACTTGTAACATAACATGTTGGGAAAAATGATCGTAACTGAAAATAGAGCCCCAAGCTACTTTTCTGCTAACCCATGAAGCTCGTACATAAAATTACTGTCACGCCTAACGTTACATATAATTTACTCACCCCGCCGTATCCGGGATAAGCCATTTGTGAAATTGGGCAAACTGTAACAAGTTTAAAATCTTTATAGTATAGAGGCTGTCCACGACTTTCTGTTACACGTTGTAACTTCCGATAAGCTGAATATTTCTACATCATATCCGAGCTTCCGTTAGCTGACAGTTGAGGTAGCCAATGGTGAGGAGCAGTAAGAAATCCCGCCCATCTGTTGTGTGGGGTGTGCTGTTTTACTTACTCTTCGTAAAAGGAATGTCAAACGGTTGGAACACATGATCTGAAAGTAAGACGTGTAAGAATAGCGATTAAAAGATGAATTTACAAAGCTAATGAAAAATCAATGCACACTTTCCACTGAATGCATATTTTGGGACTTCGCTATAACATTCCTAGTTGCCATAGAAGTTAGGAGTCTCCACTTTCCCTGTATGTGTCCCCTCTCATATCTCATTGTTCTTCCTTTTGATGTTCGGTGTAAACGTACTTACAGCCTTTGATGGCCGATAGACTGTACAAAGGCTTTTAGTCTAAAGTATGACCATGGTTCTTGCTTTCACAAGCTGAGATCCATTTAAAGCTATTTTAGGAAGAATTTTTGGCTGTCCTGCATGGCTTTCTGTCACCACAGATGGTGCTTTGAGAATCTTTCTATAAAGGAAAGAGAAAATATTTGATTTTTCTGATCACTTGGGTAAGGAAGGAGAGTTTATTTGGACAGCGACTTTTAAACAGAAGCATAGACAACTTAAAGTGCTTTAAATTAGGCAAAGAAATACCTCACACTTACAAGACCCAATGAAAGAAACAAGAAGTGAATACAATTAAAAAAATAAACATACGGGGCAATTTAAAATTTTAGTTGCACATCATATTGAATATCATGGTTTATCTCATCAATCATTTGTGGCTTATTAACCTCGAAAAAAAACTTGAACTAAAATAGGAATGCTCACAAAGCATGTATGATGTCAAGATTAATAATAGAGAGAAGAGATAAATGTATCAGAAGTTACAGGTGGAGAATCCACAGACCCTGAAGGCAATTAGAGGAGCTACATGTGAATTAAACAGAGCAGCAGTGCACGGGGTTGGGACTGTTTGTTTTTATTTAAGGGCTACCAGGAGTGTTTTACGGTCTTTAGATAGATAGATAGATAGATTTTATTGATCCCAAAAAATGGGAAATTACAGTGTTACAGCAGCACAAATACACATACACAAATATACAAGAATAATAAATAATAATACAAAAATATAGATAAACTATAAGATATAAGAACAAATATTTTAGTCATTGCATATTTTAGCATATCTGCAGGTAAAGCTGCCAAAGCTGAACATTATCCAACTTCCTTCTCAACAAGCGTCATTTTGGGAGCTTGCTGCTACCACTCCTTCCTTCTCAAATGTCTTGAAAACGCTGTCGTTTGCACAATTTAACAAATATCACCCAGGACCCAAAGTATATTTGATCGGTATGGCTACAGCCTGGAGACCTCCCGTCCCTGCCCCCCAGCTGCGTGCTCTCCGCGAATGCTTGACAAAATAAAGCTTTGCGTCTGTTCACTATGTTTTGTACATGGTGTTTTCGATGTTTTAGAACTGAACAGTCGATAATGCTAAGGAAGACATGGGTTTTTTTCAGCAGATGTCTTGTTACAACTGATGGAACTAGCAAAGCAGTTTCTTGCAACGAGTAGAGCTACAGGAGCTACATGGAAAAAATGCACCAAACACCACTTTGAAATATGCTGTTTTCATGAATGCAAAAGTTGGGGCCCCTCCCCCCTAGACTAAAAAAGTTGGATGACCTCCCCAACAAAGAAAAAGACATGACCCCCCATATTTTTAGCTGGTAGCGACAGTGTGGGCGGTGATATGTGCGAGGATGACGCAACTTCCTGTTAAACTCTGTGGTTTCTCATGGCTCCAATCTTAACCAACATCTGTGGTGGACTCATCATTTCTCATTAGCAATTTTTCAAAGTGTGAATGGTGCTGAGTATGATGCGGCTTATGAGTGCATAAACTGGCAACTGTAGGGTAAAACATGTTGTAATCTGCTGATAATAAGAGTATCAATTATAACATCTATACAGAGCTTGTGGGAAGTGTTTAGAATTAAAGTCACATTGTATGACTTAAATGTGTCTTCTGAATATCACAATATTTAAAATAGCAGACATCATTTTTCTTTCTTTCTAAATGAAAGAAACACACACACACACACACACACACATAACACAAAAGCAGTGTCAAGTTGGAGCGCCTTGTCACGTTTCAGTCCATGACTTCCACCAAGAGAGTTCATTTCCTGTCAACAACGGTTGGAGTGGTAAAAATCTAAAGGTCACAAATTATAAATGAGTGTGTCAGCCCCTTTAAATTTTTGCTCTGATAATTGTTAGTTCATGTAGCCTACTCCATCTGTTTTTTCGTATGCAGGACTTGTAAAAAAATATTGTGATTATTTTTACATGTGTTGTTTTTACATTGTTAAAGGATTGAGTATGTAAAACATCTTCCAACAGATTTAGCCCAGTGTTCCCTCGAGAGCAACGTTAACGTTGATAGTACTCTATACTTTACTTATAGGTTTTTGAGTGCAGGACTTTTAATGAAATTTTGTACTTTTAATTGTGTATTGGCCCTTTTTACTTAAAGATCAGAGTACTCTAACGCAAAAGACAGTGTTGAGGTCAGCTGCTGCTACGGTTGCAGGCTTTAAGGATGTCAATAGATGATTCATTGACCCATTTCTAACACCCGGGCTCCTACATAGTTCTCCCAAACATTAACTTCTAAACTCTCCTCCACACTATTAAAGCTCAAGCCAAGAATGCAATTATAGTACTGACCCAGACACATCTGTTGAAATCAAAACCCAGTGCATGTTTTCCATGTGAATAAACACTGGACGTTTCTCTGTTTATGATTTCTAGTATTAAGTCAGGATATAAACATTACCATGTGGTGTAGCTATGACAAATGATTGACCTTAAGCACAGTTCTATGTGCAACATTACTAGTGTGGGTGTTTTTTGTGAGGCAAATCACAAGTGTTGCACTCAACACAACTCAAACATTGGAATATGATATTTCAGCAGTTGTAATGCTGCAAGTGCAGTGGCAATTTTAAGATCAATTCACAAAGTACGAGCTTGTCCTCAATCTCTGTAATGCGCAAATGGCTGTTTCCTTTCTCTTCATCCCCTTTTATTTTCTCTGCTCCACCTCTCTCTCCTTTTCCACACACCACCACTACACCTGCAAATAAGACAAAAGTGTCCAAAGTGACACATATAATGATTTCAGTTGATCTTAGTATGAGTTAAATGGAGTTAAATGCTTTCAAAACAAGCTGTGCTGCATTGAAGACATCCACTGTCTATTTGTTTGCTGAGGATGTCCGGTATGAGTGGAACAAGTCGCAAATGATGTCTATTCCACATAAAGGCACAGCTTTATATTTGTTAAGCTTTTAACAGGCTTTTAGCGTGACTGTGACTGGTCAGCACTTGCAGTATGTACAAAGGTGAAAACTTCCAGTCTGTGACAACATGGACAACACTGACTTTATTTTTCTTAGCCCCTCTGTTCCAAATTGTGCTTTTGCGCTATCATGTCAAAAAATATTATTTTTTTTTTAAAAGCGTTTTTTTGAGTTTCCAACCTTGTGTCACACAATCAGTGACATAGCCTAGTTCTCACGCTGCCTTCGGAACTGGACAAACAAGGAAGAATAGCCTATTAATGATTATGTAAACACAGTGTTATGCATTGTACTGCATTTACGGGTCTGTTTATTAGCCTTGGTCCTAGCTGTACAGCTGTTATCAGCCATAAACCTATGTAAAGTCATCTGAGCCAGTGGTGGACTGCTCATACCTCAATGTTATTCAGGACCTGAATACTGGGACTCCTAATCAGGCCACGTGGAATCTGCAGACAAAGAAACTCCCTGATTTTCCCGCTGATTTTAAACAACTATAAAGATAAAATAAACCCCCACACAAACATTTACACATCTCCCCCCTAATCGAAACAGATGCTAATTCAGCAGATTTTTTATCCTGCGTCACTGCTAAAAACTGTAAATAAAAATCTGCAGATTTTGTTTTCTGCTCATGAGAATACTATAATTAATGTAAATTCAGGAAAAATGCTTTAGTCTTTCATTTTCCCAAATCGTGTGATCCTCATAAAAGAGAATTAGCAAAGACCAACTGACAGACAGATTCTCTAAACACACTAGAAATACAAATCCAACTCATTTGCAATGGCTTGAATGTAACGCGTAACGTTCTCTAAAGGTTTGCAACAACGTAGGATAACGTTAGGGGACCGTTTCTAATTATTGGAGTTAGGGAACGTTCTCTAAGTTGTGAGTTAGGGGACCGTTCTCTAATATGTGAGTTAGGGGAACGTTCTCTAAAGGTTGTGAGGTTTAGGGAACGTCTTAAGTTTGAGGTTAGGGGACCATTCTCTAATTATTGTGAGGTTAGGGGAACGTTCTCTAAAGGTTGTGAGGTTAGACCCAAGAATTGTTAGCTGGGTAATTACATGTAATGTCGTTATTATTATCAAAAGTTACGCACTAGATTTTTAATTTTAAAAGAGAACATGTTGATATGTAGACAATGTTACTTTATTATATTGTATTTACTGCAGATAATCAGATTATAAATAGCAGCAGTACTATGATCCCGATTGCAATTTTGGCACAAGGAGGGAAAAAGTAACTGCAACCGTGCAAGATAGTCACGAAACTTTCTCAGCTACACGTGGCTGACATCAAGTTTGAAAATGTTCCGAGCACGGGCTCCAACACCGGGGGCAGAAGTAGGGATCGTCCGCCCACTTTATGCCCCTGGCCTGATTGGCAGGCGATCCCATGGCAAGATTAAGTTATAGGGTGCCCTGATTTGACAATTGAATGAGTTTTCCTCAATGGAACGTGACAGCTAAACAGAGAGGAGTGGCGTGGTCAGTGCCATGTTAATAGCCGTTTCTAGTTACACTCGTATGACAGCTGGACAAAAGAAAACAAGTATCACGAGTCAGTGCCGGCCTGTTTCTCGTCACTGTACTGGCTGTAGCCCCACCGTGTCATGTCATTCACTCTTTGAACGGAATAATGGAATATGAAATAATTGTTACAGTATAAACGTCTTGCTGGGTTTGAACAAAATTTAAACTTATTTAGGCTATGGCTATGGCTGAAAATTTAGTAGTGGAATATATGGTTAGAAGTAGAATAATGGTTATCAAATGCATAAGGAAAGTCCATATAAACGTTATTTGTGTCATATTCTCAGAGTATGGCCGTGGTCTATAAGAATGAATACTTGTTGAATAGTGAGAGTTGGGGAACACCCAAGCAAGCTGCACGCCTCCTTACTTGGAACATCATACAACTGACGAACTTTACCTCCGCTGGGGACATTTATTGTCCCACCTTTGGAACTTCAGTTGAGAGAATAGTTAACAGCCAGCAGATCGCATACTTTAGCCAGTGTTCTCCGCGCGTGTCTGGATCGCTGAAGTTGGATTTGGACGGATATTGGTGACACACTTCACCGCAGAAACAAGGTGCTGGTTTGTTTTACTACATACATCGATTTTATGTTGGCGACTGGCGTATGCCTCGCAAAAGCGTTTTGGAGCACTTTTCTGACTCCGTTCACTCCGCAGGTTTCCATCGGAAAGGTGATCCTCGGAGTCTTTGGGTAGCAGTGGTCGTCATTTTGATAGCGGTTCCCACGGCTATACTTTGAAAGGTGAGTCTTTGCTATTAAATGTTTTATATTAATGCATTATTTGTTTTCCGACGGACCTTTGAACGCATCCGAAAAAAAGGTACGCACGCGTCATTACGCACGATCCGTTTGAACCGTTTTCCATCTAAGAATAAAACACATGTCCTGGTGGACATCCGTGCGTGACATCACAACAGCAGGATTCATAATCTGATAACATGGGCGCGCCTTTCAATAGTTTCATCCTGACTCAGTACAACACTATACAATTCCCATAATTACCCCAAACACACACTGACGTAAGCATATTCCACTTGTCCATTATCTGTTACAGCCTTTCCGCGCTTAGCTTATTTTATGATGAGATTATGATTATGATAGATGTGTATATATCATATAGGTACCCTTGACCCTCCAACCAACCCCAGTCAGGTTCTAAACCCAAACGTGTTTCAAGAAGCAGAGGGGGACCAGAATATAGACCTTTCCTCCCAGAGGATGTCTTCAACATTCACTGAAACCAAAGTCCTCAGCATGAGGTGGATCTCAGGTGGGAGAATGAAACCTGTAAAAGGAGCTCTAGGGAAGTGGCCAGGATGACATTTGATTGGCCAGCCAACACATGTTGTACAGTCTAAACCTGTCAATTTGTCTCTAGGGTGGCTCTTATCTATCAGCTACATGGTTCTCTTTTTGTCTAGCTACTAAGTTACATTGATCGAATCCCCTCATTCAAGTTTCTCTCTGTGTGTTTACTGTTTTTAGTGGTATGTACTGTAAACATGACTTTTGTCATACACTCTATTATAGGATAAAAAAACCACATGAACATGTAACCAATGCATTATGCAGATCAATCATGCCATCCTGTTGCTACACCAATAAAGGTATTATTGACATCACAATGACATGCTGAATTGGTTGATGATATCAATTAATGACTTTATAGAAGTACAATGGAGTCACAACAGAACAGATTTTAAACTATAATAAATAATAACGATCAAAATCTGTGCACAGTAGCTTGAGCTATCCTGATGTTTGGGCCCTGATATGGTTAAAGCTGAATCCTACAATTCCCATATGCAACTCCCGAGACTCTCACTGCCTTCTAAAGCTGTGTCTCTTACTCCATGGCCTCCAGTTTGCAGCAGCTTTTTGGTGAAGATTTTCACTTTCGAGCCCAAACTGAGATAACCCTAATGACATCACTATGACAATCATCAGGATCTCCCTGTACAAAGCCGCTAGAGCCTGAGAAGATGGCTATTAGGGATTGTTTATAGGCTATGTACTAAGTATACTCCTCGTGACGAGTTACTAAACTTTGTATGCAAAATATGGCGGAGTCATCTACAAAAACCTTTAAGCCAACCAGAAACACATAGCATGTGGCATATCATTTCTTACTGGTTAGCACAGGAATTCATGATACATCCATCATTAATTTTCTAAATAATCATGTTTCATGCATTTGTTACTTTAGCAACCCTGGCTATGAAGGGAAACGTTAGTTTGACTTCTTCAGGGATTTGCACACTTGTTCCTATTTTAAATCCAATTTCTATTCTAAATTACAGTATTTTTGTCATCTTCCTCCACAGATCATGAGTATTTTGAATAAGTCCCAGGGCTCAGTCTCCTCCACGACGTTGTCACAGAGCGTGTCAGAGGTGTCTTGAGCAAGACAATTCTGTTAAGTCACCCCGCTGTGTTGCCTCTGTGTGCTTCTTTTATGGAAGCACATAACCACATAATCTCAGCATGAAAACTATACATACCAATCCAAACAAATGCATGTGTGTCAGTGAGGCCAATAGCTGTGAACTCCCATAATGCGTTTTTTTTTCTTTCAAAATAGAACGAAAAGCCGCTTATGACTACCAGCTGTTCGCTGACCGCAATACGTTGCATTCCTAAGCAACCTTCAAAGGTACCACTCTTTTATCACATTATCGAGCATCTATTTGCCCAGTATTGTTTGTTAACTGTATAAATAAAAATACTTGATCAAGAAAGAAATGAATCTTATGCTATTTAAAGCAAAAGTTTTCACAGCACATTTTTGTGTTTTTTTGTCCCATTACTGTGGCGCCATTCATTTACAGCTACATATTCCTTTATGACCTTGATCAAAGTAGTATCTGAACTTATAGATTTTCATTACTTTATATTTTCATATGTGGCTTTCTACGAACAGTTCATCTATGCACTTATAAAATGAATGCACTCCCATTAAAAGCATCCACCAAATATAAGTTATGCATGCAAAGTAGTTTATTTATAAATTTCTTCTGAAATAAAATAATAATACAGCACATAGTAAAGCTCACTACAGATCCCCAATTCATTTTTTTTCTTATTTCAGCAACTTTACTCACACCCTCTATATTCCTGAAGCATCCAGTACTTTTGCTGGTCTCCTGAAGGACACAGCTGGTAACTTGGACACAACAAAAAGAATTGGTTGTATGAGTATACCAGTACTATATAATAGTAACTTTGAGTGACGTTTGGATTGCAGTGGTGAACACTTCAGCACACTTCAGCAGAGCAACACAGATAATCTGTTTTTGTGATTGTTCAGAAAACAACAATCAGGCTTTTTTTTCTGAATGTTTGTATCCGTATTGCATTTTCAGCCTACGTTTTGGGAAATAATGTGTATATAAAGACCCAGCCTGCACACCCCCCACATCAAGTCACCTCAATGGCAAGGAGATCTTATTTAATGGATCCCGGACTGTGGGTTTATGAGGGGAGATTGTACAAAATGACATAAAGACATGAAGGAGTGTAGTAGTTAAGTACTATTTTAGTATACTTGATTTTCACTTCTAAACTTTCATACTTACATGCTGCTGATATTTTCGGGTAAGTTGTAATTGCTGGAGTAGTTTCACTTCACAACGCACCATAAGTTTCTTGATATATATTTATCACATTTTCTAATCAGGAGATGGTGATGGACATTTCAATGCCATACAGTAATACACTAATAAATTGATCATAAATGTCTGCGAATCTGCGTCCGAGCATTCCACTTTACAGGAATCGCAGTTTGTTTAATGACAACTGCCTTTTTGTAAGTTAGACGTGACAACGTTAGGGGACTTGAACACATGACATAGTGTCGTGCGAATTTATCATCCTGATCAGATACCTCTTCCCTTCCGATACGGTGCGTGACACTAAGGTCATCTGTGTAGTCGGAGCGGATTGCTATCCTAGTTTCAGACCAGGCCTTCCACATATGTAGACTTGCGTTATGGCGACCATCCCTCATGCCACTTTCGTGATCCTGCTGTAGGTACTGTAAGATCCATCCAGGCTGTCGTTTCACACACTTTCCATTGGGATCGTTGCATTGTTGTATGCCAATAGTGTGATTTATCATTCTCGTTATTGTGCAGCCACGCAGGTACCCCAACACCTATTGTAAAACTGTTGTTGTGGACCCCTGACAACACACCATTACGAAGTTGATTTGGAGTATATTATCTTGTGATGACACTAATAAATGTTCTGATTTACTACACTCCTCTATTATAGGGCTTCTGTCTCAGTTTCAGAAAGCGGGTCATTTAAAGAAACGAGTTTATTCCGTGCCGTGGATCAATAGTGAGTGTAAACAACTTATGACACTCAGAGACAAATTCCTTAAAAAATCATTACGATCTGGATAAGCTGATCGATTAAATTTTTCCGCAAGGATAAAGTCAACGCAACTTTGAGAATGCAAAAGCTATTTTTTTATGACTAATTCATGGTGCCAAAGGAAATGTGAGCTAATTTGGGAAATATTAACAAACTCCTTGGTAAAGTAGCACACTGCTGATAAACCTTGACCTCAAATTTGCTAATGCATTGTCTCAAGCCTCTCAGCCTAGCAACTAAATGAAATGATTATTTCCAAAGTACCATTGATGAGATCGCACAACTGTTTTCTAACTCTCGTGACTCTCAACAAAATATTGGCAATACCGATCTCTATATGGATGCCTTAACTCAAAATTCA
>NC_045756.1:2502824-2507631 GCF_008692095.1 Etheostoma spectabile
CGAGGAATAAAAGGCATCCGCGAACTGCGTGACAGCATTGTCCTGAACCACGGAGGCGAAAGATTTGCCCTCCTCATTCAGGCCATTGCTCTCTGATGAATGCACTCTACACAATTCTGCACCAGGATTGGCACCAGGTGAGCCCAGAAACCGCGGATATTATGTCACTGTGTCAATGAGACTCTTCCACAACACTGCAGACAGGCAGGAGAGGTTAACACTGACTCTTGGACCAGTGATGTAGAATCAGCAACATTCAAATTAACAAACACTATTGGTCCCTTTGGACATGGGCGTTACAGTTTTTGAGCTGTCGGCGGTGCTGTGCTTTAAACATGTTTTTGTTGGAATGAAGACATTCTAATTATCACTAGAACGTAGTAGCTGGAATTTTGAGAAAAAAACTTCTATGTGAGGTTTCCAGTAACGAGTAGTGGCCTAACTTACAGATAGCAACACGTAGGCCGGGCTCTGTCCAAAGGTAGCAGAAAACCCATGACCAAATCCCAAGACACGGTACATGAGTTATGCTTTTGTTGGTGTCATAATTACTATGGACCATAGAGGGCTTGTTAACAATTAAGGTAAATTGTGGGTCCTATAGGCTTGTAAAACGGCCTAGGGGTCGTTTTTGGGGAATACAGTCTCTGGTGAGTATTTTACATTTGAAAAGAGTCAAGCTTAGCTGTTTCCCTGTTTCCAGTCTAAAGCAAGCTAAGCTAACTGAGCTTGTTCAGCTACATATTCAATGAACGACGATGAAGCTGATACAAATATTCTCAGCTGACTATTGCAAAAAAGGTGAGAAAAATACTTTCCAATGTCTAATTCTAGAAAAACTTTCAAAAGATAGTTGCAGTGTCACACATAAAACTCAGTTTCCATAACAATATAAGTTTTACTGACACACCTGAGATCTTATGTGGTGCTCCAATGCCCTGCGCGGGTGCGGACCCACTCCGCCAGGGCACTTCGGGAGTTGCCAGAAACCACTAGGGACCGCCTCTCTGTATCAAGTTGGGCCTGTGAAAGGACGGGTGTGTGGATAAAAGCTTAGTAGAACCGATATAAAAACTGTTGGAAGATTTCCAGAGAGTTTGATTGCAGTTTGTGTAGATTCTGACTTTCGGCTAGGACAGGGTAAGACACCATACAAGGGTCAGTCGCCTGTGAATTGACATAGTATAAGGAATGTAATAATTAAAAACATGGGATATGAGAAAAAAACAATTCTGTAACTTATAAAGAAGACAAATATGACACAAGAAGATGAATCAGAATGGACAGTATGTGATTGTTATAACTGCTGAACACAACAAAACCCATCTAGAACGGCTAAAGTCCGTTTTGCTCTCTTTTGGAGGCGGTCATAGCTACGTGGTATGATATCGAAACGAGGTACTTCCCAGGATAATATGGGTTTGGAGGGACTTCATTAACTTTACGACCGCAACTGGATGACTCCCTCCCCCCCCCGGGGGACCAACAAGCACACAGAAAACAGCACATTAGTGTCATGTCCAAAAAGGTCAAGAGCCACACCACTGGTAGTTTCCTCGAGTTATAATTCATTCAAAGTCAGTGCCATAGTTACCACATTAAATATTTTACCAGGAATAAAGGACATGGAAATACTGGAACGTTGATAAATTCTTATTAAATAAAGGAATTCGCATCATGGCTACAAGTGTGCACTTCTATTGCACACCTGTACTTTTTGTTGCGGCACAAACACTTCGGTTGTCTTGAATGTAGGTAAAGCTCAGGGTACTTCCATCACAGGTTGTAGCACAGTGACTGCAACGAGACATATATTGATGTTGATTGTTTGATTTACTGCGCACAGTGGATCTTTAAAACGGTGACTGTGGGTGAATTTACTGGGGCGACGCAGTTTTAAAGACCAGTTAACCCCGCTTGGGAAAACGGAACTATTAACGATAGGCAAACACACATACCGAGGTGAGTTAAGAGCAGGGATTGGCTAACAATGAGTCACGGTAAAACTACCAAACCGGCCGTCACAGACTAATAAGGCGAAAGATGACTGATTTTAAAATTAGACAGATAACTTATGATTCTCCTGAGTGAAGTCTGTGTTGGGACCCATCCCCCTACCAACATGCGGCACTGATCCACAATTGAGATGCTATCGCTTCCTGCTTGTCGGCGATACTGCCGCGCCGGCTCTTGTGGACTACTGGTGACTGTGACAACGGGAGGAACGTGACAGATGCTGGAATTATGACAAGGCAGACCCCACCCCCCCTAGTACACCGTCATCAGCCCACAGAGGAGCCTGGTCAGTGGAAGGCTGCTCTCTTCCAAGTGTAAGGACCAAAAAAACTAGACTCAAGGACTCCTTTGTCCGCATGGCATCAGACTGTAAACCGCTCTCGCTCGGGAAGGGGGGGGGGGGGAAATAGGGCAGAGAGGACAATACATACACACACACAGAATCAGATACACACCCGGGACTCCACATAATACCTGGACACGTTAACACTTGACACTGACACCTTAAGGATAATTTATGATGAAATTGTCTTTTTCAGTTTTTTTTTTATAGCACCACAGGTTTTAATTGTTGTTTTATTATATTATATTATTATTATTATTATTAGTTATGATTAGTTATTTATTTATTTATTTTATTTATTTATTTTTATTGAGAAAAAACAAAAGAGGACAATACATATTAATGAACTTTTCACAAAGGTTATATTGCAGATTGTAATCTTGTAGGCTAATGTAAATTGGCAGACCCCCCTGGCAGGTTGTGGTACACAAAAAAATAATAAATGCATACACTATACCCAGGTATATACAGAGAAACAAGGAAAAGAACAGTGATTACATCATGTCAGAACAGACAGTCACAAGAAGAAGGAGAACAAAGGACATATAGAGACAAAAAAAAAAAACATCCAACTATATTACACAAACCACATTTGCACCTGCCCTGGCTAAACTGATATTGCACGACCCATATCCCACCACCCTATATGCAATGACCCCATTTTTAATAATGCAGTAAATCTGTTTTCGTATGATATTGAGAAATTACTCGACACTGACCAAACAAGTTTGTGTGTCCCTCAGCCACACTGTTTAAACGACTCCTAAAGATAGGAGGACTTGGTTGGTGCTTTCCCTCATGATTGTGGACTCTGCCTCCAGACGCTCACTCCCTGATATGACAGACGTTCTGAAAAGGCGGTTAGCCTACCATAAGCCCAAGTCGCCCATACCTCTCATAGTGGCTATAGTCACTCGAGTACGGCAACACTGCTAGCGGGGGGGGCGGGGGGGGGACTTTTGTTTTGTAAATAAATCGTCTTCAATGGTGGACTGGACGCCAAACCAGGTATAACCTTATAGATATTAGACAGGTTGATTCAAATAATTTGAAATTAGCTAAATTTATAAGAGTTATTTATACAGTGGAAATGGTGATAGGATGAGTTTATTGTCTAAATTTAAATGCTTCTTTTGTAGGCATACTTTGATTGGCTCAATAGCAGCGGACGCGTATAGGAACAAACTTGTGATGAGCAGTAATCAATATGGCAGTAATCATGCGTGCATGGAAAAGGTAACGGCCTGTTGTATCTGTTAATGATGACAGAAACCTGCCTAAATTCCGTAGGATATTAAAATTTTACGTTTTCACAACTTTAACGGGTTTGTAAAGGACAATTTAGAGTATATCATTACTCCCAATACTTTAAATCCTCAACATAATCAATTCTAGTTCCACCAAGCGAACTGCTACAGCGTCACGGTTGGTTTTAGGTGTAACTAAAAAAACATTGATTCAGTCTTTTTGACATTAAGGCACAGGCATGAGGATTCAGCCATTTTTGGAGTCATTGTAAAGCACGAAGGCTGATGGGCGGCATCATCAGTACTTTTGGCTTGGTGCAAATATTACCGGAATCGTCTGCATACATAATCGTGGTGTCCCCACATTTTTGCACACATGGGCAAAGTATCACATAAAGTGACAATAACAGGGGCCTAGATTAGCCCTGAGGGACACCTTGGGTATAGTGAAGATAGGGTGCTCACTATTCTTTATTTGCACCGCATTGTTTTCTATCCGATAAGATAAGACTGTATCCATTCAACAGTTTGATTGCTCGAAAGTAAATGTTAAACAGTCTAGACAGAGCTTAAGGTGATTCACAGTGTCGAACGCACGCTTAAAGTCAACAAAAAAAGCCCCACATAACTGTTTTGTCTAAATAAGACTTAACATTCAACAAAAACAGCCTGACCGCCGTTTCAGGAGTGACGAGACTCAGAACTCCGAAGTGCAAGGGGCAACCTGGATTGGAATCATTCAGATGCACAATGATAGAGTTAGGAACAACTTTTTCTGCAATCTTTGAAAAGTAGGAAGTATGCTAAAGGTGATAATAGCAGGGGTCTAATTATCACCCGATTTATATATTGGAATGACATTTGCCACCTTCCAAAACTCAAGGGGACGACGCTGCGTGATTGATAAATTAATAAGAGGTGTCACAGGCAACAAGATACAAGCTATAATGCTCCAGAGATGGTATCCAGAATCAAAAACATCCCTTGCTTTAGAACTTTTCAATTTAGAGATTATGTTTTGTACTCATTTTGAAAATTATTTGAAGAATTACACTTTATCACATTTCGAGGCAGTACTTTAATAAACAATCACAGTGACAGTAAGAATGTTACACTACTACTGACTACTGCAACGCTGTTTTGACCTGTTTGAATAAGTCTGCTTTAAACAAATTGCAAATTGTTCAAAATTCTGCTGCCA
>NC_045756.1:2507656-2526168 GCF_008692095.1 Etheostoma spectabile
ATGGCGCTTTCGGGCCTCTGGGCCATGAGGTGCAAAAACTACCATGCTCCCCCTGGAGCACCCTAGTCAACTCTGGAGATGTGCTGGATGCGCTATACTTTGGCTCCGCGGTCCATCGAATCCTCAAAGAGGAACGTAGGAGTGGCCATCTTGGGGGTTAGTATACCCTCAAAACACTTTCTGTGTGATCCAGTAGTTTGTCGAGGCTTCTAATGGTGATTATTTTTGGACAGAATTTCCAGATTGGCGAGGTTAACAAATATTGGAGGGAACGGGAACAATATTTTTGTCTAATCATTCCAGTTTCAGTTGAAAATTAGTAAAATTACAGAAATGAAATGATCATAGCCTGATTTATGAGAGGATCTGTAACCAAAAAAGATTTTCTCTTTAGTATGATAGGAAAGGATTGTAGGTCTAGAGGTCTCTGCAGCACGTCAATACTTGATTCTAGAATGGTTTGACATCATGTTCCCATTAACGATTGCACCCCCCCTGCAATTGAGATATTGCTTAGTCTTTAAGGGGATTTGTATCAATTTTGCAATTAATGTGCAGCCTGTGTGAAATTTCACATTTTTAACAACAATCTTTGCAAAAATAACAGCTGAGTCAGCGGGGTTTCTGACGTCACAATATTTGTCGTGCTTTTAACAAAAGGTTTATCCGTGTTCATTCTTTGGACCTTTCGTTTTACACAGGTTCATTCATTAATCTGCCGTATCTAGAGGGAGTTAAAGGTCAGAGTCCCAGTCTCCTGATAAGTCAGCTGTGGAGACATTACACGGAAAACAATTCTAAAATGCCTACATCAACCGTTACTGATATGATTCATATATATATATATTATATATATATATACTCTATATATATTATATATATATTATATATATAATATAGATACACACACACCACACAAAGGTTATAATGGATATACATGGATAGATTCAGTCTATCTAAAGCTCAAACAAATTAAATCCCCAAAACTTTAAAATCTCCTGAATAGTTTAAAGTTTGAGCCAAAAACAAATGAAGAGGGCTCCGTGGGCTGTGAATGTGCTTGGCAGCTCTGACCCTCAGGGTAGGTGGTAAACCGTAATCAAAAACATTGTGATGCGCCGACTCACAGTTATGTCTCAGATGGGAAAAAAAAAAAAAAAAAAGGGAGAGGACAGAAAGTGGGGGAGGAACAGGTGGGAGAGGGTAGAGAAGGTGATGGAAAAAAGAGCATGAATGCTTTCAACAGAGATGGATAACAAAAGAAGCAGGAGGGATGGAAGCGGAAGCAGTGTGGGCGGGGGGAAAAGGAAAAAAAAGACAAATGATGGGGGAGGATGAAGAGGAGAAGTAAAGGAAAGGGGGGCAAGTTGGGGAATTCAGGAGAAAGTGAAGTGACAGATAAGAATGAAGAGTGAGGGAGCGTTTCACAGGTTGTCAGTGTGGCGTTGAGACTCTCTTGGGGAGGGAGCCAATGAGCCACAGGGCATTACCACAGCATCAAAATGAATCAACCAATCTCCATCCCCCTCCTCCCCTCTCACCTAGCAGCCAGCAGGTGGATACTATTAAGCTTTTATGCATTAGTTTGTCTTCTGACTGTTGAATGCTGCCAAAGATTGCGGAAAAACAAAACGATGACATCATAGGGTCATGATAAGCGAGAATCAGGTTGGTGAAATTGTAGGTTAAAACACAACTCGGCACATTCTCTGCTACACACGGAACGATGATTACTGTATTTTAACCAATATGGTGCCATTTCATATGGTGCTACATCACACCAAATAGAAAATGCTGGGGTCTACTGTATGGTCACAATGTTAAATAGATGGAAATATGTAATAACAAATGGTTAAGGGTGGTGAACAGATAAATGTTACAGCATCATGCTCTAGAAAATGCATTATGACAGACTATAATCATACATTAATTTTGAAACACGTATTAAATGATGAATTATAACATTCAACTCATATTTGAAATGTTAATTCCTCATTTCATATTGAAGACTGGGGGGGAATGGGTAATTCACAATACGTTTTCACATGTCACTGAAAAAGGATTGTGAAACTCTTTTATAGAAAGTAAGTTGGGGTTCAGGTCATTCAAGTTGTGTTATTTGTATTTTATTTTTTTTAAAGCCAATTTATATTATTTCCTGATTATTTATGTAATATTAAACACTTTGTTGCTATATAATCATGACTTCAGTCAGATACCCAAATCTAACGAACATAGCACCTCCTGTGAGTCATTCCCATGTAGGTCATGACACAATGAAAGAGACAGGAAATGGTTTGGATGGGGACTTCCATGCGCACAGACCGGGAATTGTGTAAATCTTTTTTTAGAGGACTGGGAGGCCCGTTGGCCCTTTAGCTTGTTGTGCTTCTCAGGCCAGGTGGCCCGTCTTTATGGTCACCACAACACGTTCTACATAACAGGCTAACTCCAGTATTGACTAGCACACTGTGGATGTTCTGAAGAAGCCAAGTATAAATTGGCTTATCGGAAGAAAGACCTTGGATTAGATCCAGGCAGTCATTACTAAATTTGATTTGCTTATCCCCCCAAGGTAAGAACGACATTTTTGGCGAGATGATCCCCTGTACCGCGAGCAGGGAAATCCTGTGCAGACGACGGGCGCGGGAGTACTGTGACCCACACCATGTCAGAGGGAGGAGATTGTGGAGGTGCTGGGAATGTATCAGAGCGACCGACCAATTCCTTAAAAACTGGAGCGATTGACCTTCCGAGACGAAAAGGTATCAGCACGGAGGTGCCACACAAATTGGTGGTATTTGATATGAAAGAGTTCACTTAAATGAAAAGTCTATTCCATGTGGTCATGTCTATTTCAATTAGATTAATGGAGTTGTCAAGTAATTCTCTTAGTGGTACAGTTTATCCCTAGTTGTGGGAATGAAAGATGAGGGCTACTTTAAATCTGCCATGCGATTGGAAGACGAGTGAATTGAGAGAGAGATTAGTCAAGCATTAGGGGTGGGATTGGTCATGATGTGGGCTGTAAGTTATGATGAATGAGTGGATTTGGAAGATGTGTAAGCTGTGCCATTTGTGAAAAGACACCACATGTTATCAGTTAATTTTAATTATCTTTTAAAAAAGGAGCCGGAAATGAACTTTGCTGTGGCCTGTTATTTTATTCAAAGGATTGAAAGAAGAGAGGGAGACCAGGAACTGTTCTGGTAGGATACATCATAACAGGAGAGGACTGGAGCGCAACACAAGACGTGGCAGTAGTTATGTTCCTGATCATACATTTTCTTACAAGAGGGACATGCGCACAAGACAAATGAATCGGATGACATGAGTGCGGATAGAATGTCTACAAAAGGAAAACTCCACAGGCAGATTGAGACACACAAACACAATGGGCTTGAAACCATAAAACCAGGGTTATTTTTAAATAAAGACCAACACCAATGTAGTTCAATGTTTTTAACCCCATACACATAGAAACATTCATTGGCCAGCCAACTAAGCATCTTAGTCCCTTCTGCAGTCATTAGAGAATAAACATAATGGGTCATGACGCCTCCCATCATCTGTGGCATAGGGGGGAGAGCGATGATTTCATTTCAGTAGCAATGTGCCGAAGGTGACTGACAAAGACATGAGTGTTGTGAACCGCGGTCAAAATGTAATTTATTGTTAAGACAATTAAGTCTTAAACAGAAATTAAATACGTGTTTGACTTAGTGATAAGACTTGCTATTAAGATAAAGAACAACCAAGGAAGTATATGATAGAAGTAAAATGAGTTATCCATCTTGGTGGAATTGTATCTAAACCCGTCACTGCATAAGGAAAACTACCCCATTACTTTTCAAAACAAGAGGCTTGGAACATTACTAAGATAAACGTAAAAGTAGCAGTGTGAATAGAGACAAGCCTGAGAAACTTTAGTGGACATGAAAAAGGCTCGTAAATGCCATTGCCTACATTGTAAATGGGTGTCTACCCAATAGGCCTAAAAAATAGATTGTGTGACAGAGGACTGGGACTCAAGGTAATAGAATGTGCCTGATAGCAAGATGATGGAATTCAAGTGTATGATCGTGAGAATCACAGATCAGTTTTTTAATCCCCTTATATAACATTTAAAGAATCTCATGAATGTGTGTATGCTTCAAATAGGATTCTGAAGAAAAGAAAAAATAAACTATGATTACTAACTGAAGCTTAATGAAGTTGGTAGAAGAACATTGGCCAGTAGTCATTCTCGATGCCTAGTCTTACTATCTCAAACATTTCTCTTCAGATAAGGCCGGAGGGATGATTTGGGAATATCTTGATGATTGTATGCCTAACCTCGGGGGATCCATGTTTTCATTTCAATAATGTCACGTCCATCTTTACTATGTGCAAATTAGCTCCATCAAACCGCAATGATTTCACGCAAAATGAAGGCGCCAAATCTGTTGAGGTTCATCTTGTATGGTGTCAAGTGAAAGTACAGTACTGTAATTCACTCCAATGCAAACGTGCAACGTGACTAACGGGGAGAAACACAAACAACAAAATCACTAGTAACTTAATTCAATGTGCAAGAATTATGGACGATACAAACAGCATAAATGAACTGAAAACCATACGTTATACAATTTACAGGTTCAAGGACTCCACGCACAGTCTCAAATGAATTACTCTGGACAGCTAGTCTTTTTTCTTTTCTCTCACTTTTTTTTCTCGGTGTGGCATGCTGCAAAATGTAAGGAGTTTAAAATTAAAAAAGTGCCAGAAACATAAATAGTAAAGTAAAAACATCTAATAAAATCGAGGGTAAGTACAGTACCGAAGTATGGTACTTCATTACTTTCCATCTGTGGTTAAAATAGCCAAAGTGATAATTACCTCAGAGGGAGTTTTACGATTATCAGAGTGCCAGTAAAACCAGGGATTATTCAGTGATCAGTCTTTAATTTTAGAAAATTAAATTTGGTAAAGAAGATTTAAATAAGTCGGCCTAAGTTACTATGAGCAACTTTACTCTTGAAAGATCCGAAACGTCCCCAAAGCAAGAGGGGTTTTTTTTTATTACAGCTCACTGTAACGTGTCTTACTATGCCACATTAAGTAACGGTAATATCTTTGGTTTGCTTATTGCATTGGATTTGTTAATCTTGGGTCCAGTTATCAAGGCTTATATCATACAGACCATTACCAGTAAACTGAATCTGAGTCTTCTTTATGAAACACCCCTGACGTACTTTGGTGGGGTCAGCAGTTAACACGTGATGAACCCAGAAGGCCTCCCTGCCCCCTGGACGGAAGGGCCCAGGGTTTAAGACGTGCGTAGCGTGTTTTCAGAGCAAGCTGCACCGTGGGGGAACGGTGTAATTTGATTAAACCGCCAGGGACTGGAGACGGAGCACTCAGCATGTTGGGATGGCAAATCTAATTGCGCATAGTCAGGCGGGTCTGAAGCAGTTATCACCATATCCAATATAACTCAAGGAGGATCGCGAATGTACCTCACCGTCCATTCGCAGTCCAGCGACGCATATCCGCCTTCACCATCGAGGTGTGAAGAGGTAGAGTTTGATGAGCGAACAGGAGCATTATTATTTACTGTCAATCATATTGACTTGTAAACACCCACTAACCTGGAGTGCTTTCAATTGCATGACCATGATTACCAGTGGAAAAAGTATTTAGATCCTTTACTAAAGGTAAAAGCTATTACACTGTAAAAGTTACGGTTACAAATGAAAAGTCCTGGCATGAAAATACAGAAATTGAAAATTATTAAGTAATAAGCTAGTAAGTCTCTCAGGTAAGTGTCTTAAAGTATAAAGTCAAAGTTTCAAAGTGAAAGATCTTAGATTAGGAAACTGGAACAATCAAAACAGTTGTTACTGGTTCTATCATTTCAGGGATTTTTAGAATGGGCTATTGTGGGTAAGCAATTATAATAAACATTCATTTATGAAACTACGGGTTTTATTACCAAAAAATCTAATTTAAAATAGTAACTAAAGCTGTCAGATGGATGTAGTGGACCTAAAGTCAATATCTGAGATCGTAGTGGATGGAAGTAGAAAAGTGGGCATAGGAAAGAAAAAAAATTAAGTAAAGACATTACTCCAAAAATTTGTACTTAATAACGTACTGTGAGTAGATGCACTTAGTTACACTCCCCACTCCATTATACAGCGTTGTTAAAACAATAAAGGGCTCCGCTCTAACTCTCTTTTAACATGTTGGCATCAGGCAACCCAAAAGCAAATCCACTTGATACCCATGTCAAAAAAGAATGAGGAATACCAGTGCCATTCCACAAGAGGTGGTTTCTAAGCAGAGCAAGTCCGTGTTCCCAAAGCAGGCTCCAGCAGAATAGTTCTCCGTAGGCTCCCGCAACACGGAACTGCGGCCCACCTACTGTGACACCAAAGCCAAGGAGGCACCTCTGCGGCCTCCTCGGCCCGGAGGAGAGGAGAGAGTCCGCTGACGATGGGAGAGGACGAGGAGGAGGAAGGAAGGCAGGGAGCAGAAGCGGAGCAGCCAGAGGCCCCTGGTATGGTGTGGGGAGACCCGGTGGTTAGGGATCACCACCGTGGGACTAGGTTTCTGAGCAGCGCTACCGAGAACAGGCTGCGGAGACAACAAGCAGAGGTCAAGACATATACAGGTGAGGCAGAGAAAATCACTTTGATTCCTAAAAGACTGGTTCCATCTCAGCCCTTCTATCTATAACAAGGATTTATTTTTTGGCTCCAAAAAAATAAGCAGCTTTCAAGACATTTTTTTTTGGATCTTTCCTGCATTAAAAGAAAATGCTTAATCTAAAAAGATGTTGATTTTGCAAATTGTAAAAAAAAAAGATTTTAACAACCGAATAGCACAGAGGAGACGTTTCAATTCATATTATATAGCAAAGTCATGGTCTTGTCTAAAACAGACTTTGCTGTAAACACCCACAAAGCTTGTCTCTAAAGGTTACTCAGAATTGGTAAATTAGCTCTAGAAGTTATTTAGGAACACCCAAAATCCCTAAACCCAGAGAATGGAATGTGCCACCTCTTACAAATCAAACAGGGATTAGGTCATTATGGTGAACCCTAAAAGCCAACTCCGTAATAAAACTAAGAGGATATATCAGCAAACCGTATGGGGGGTCACCCCTTTTGAGCGTAGTCATGGACAATCAAGAATTTACAGGGGAAACCTTAGTGAAATCTATGTTGGTAACATGACTATCTGTGAGTTGGTCCCCTGTCAATCATTGTAAGGAATTGGAGAGATAAATGTGGTTTTTATTGTTAATCAGCACTGTACAGTCAACAAGGCAAAACAATCAAGAGTTTTGAAAGCTTCCTGTGGGAGCAGCAAGCTGACTGAGCAGCTTCCACCACAAGCTGCATCTGGGGATGGAGTCCCCGGCAGCTTGGGAGAAGTCATCATCTTTCCACCGACTCCCGGATGCTGCATGTCGAGCACAACACACACTTGTGTTTCTGTGGCCTGACCTCAATGACAGCCTGTGGGAAGAAAGCAACGGCATGTCGCTTAAAAAACTAAAACATCCAGTATGCGAAAGCCCCTGCACACACACACACACCAACACACACACACCAGTAACACTCAGCAGCGTGATCTACGGTTGAGATGGGAAAACTGTTGGATTATTAATATAATTCAGCTGTTGCAGCACACAAGAGATTTCTGCCAGAGTTAGAGAGCAGAGGTAGATTGATTCCTATGAAACAGCCGTGAGAACAACATACAGGAATGCCAATTTACTAATCTCCAGCATCGCTTTGCAGACACCAAAAGGCGAGGAGCAAACCTCCCCTGAGTGTGTCAACCAGGGTCAGAGTATCTTCCTTAGGATGCAGTTAGGAGTCGGAGGTGGGTAAACTGTCAGATGCTTAGAAAGCTAAATGATGAGAAGGCACACCACAGGACGATTCTTCCCTGAGGCAACTGTTTACTAACCCAGTTCATTTACTCGTGTTGTGTGGGGTCTGTTGTGGTGTGTGTGTGTGGTTGGTGTCGTGTGTGGTGGTGTGTGTGTGGAGGGTGTGTGTGTGTGTGGTGTGTGGTGTAGTGGTGGTGTGTGTGGTGTGTGTGTGGTGGTGTCCAGAGCTCCAAACAGAAGAGTGGCGTGCTGTCACGTCCTGACGGGCTGGAAGGGAGGTCAGCACAGTGTCGATAGACCGAGTTGGGCGAGGACGACAGCGACACAGACCTTCACTCCGGAGGGTGGAGAACGGTGGATCTGCTGCAGCAGAACATAAAGGTATGGAAAGTAATGTTGCAGTGGTCGTTTTAAACACAGCACTTCACTTTACACCTTCCTTGAGTGCTCAAGGAGAAACACTGAACATCACACACTACTTAGGGGGGGGGGGGGATACCTGCTCTAAGTAAAATGCTCTTGGCCTCATAAACATCCAGGCACAGACAGTACTAAAGTGTGATATTTTCATATGACGTCCCGTGCGGATGGAGAAGCACACAAATCTGTATCTCATCGGCGTCAATCCCAAAAGTCAGGACCTCCACTCAATTTTGTGCGCATTCTTGCAAAATGTAAGGGCTCAGTTAGGGGGTCCCAAAGTGAATTTAAAGGGCGGAAGGTTGGAGTACACACTTACCGGAGGCCTCACCGTGAGTCGCAGTCGAGCTAATTAATGCATTGTGACGTTTACCGCGGAGCCATAGAGAAATTCTAGAAATTTACAAAGGTAAACAATAGCATGAGACGAGACAACGGTACAGACGGTTGTCAGGCTTCTAAACAAGTTTGAAAAAATGTTCTTTCAGAGCTTGCAATACAAGGTCCCTTGGTTATGCCTATAATTGGTGTGGAAAAAACTTTTACAGCAATTTAGGCCAGACACCCGCTGCAGCCGTGTAATGCAGCAGAGAGCCGGCGGACTGGTGTGATTCTCATCGGGGCTGTGAACAGATGGGAGGAGGCAGGAAAGTCGGCGGCTGTTATTTATAGCACGCAGGACAAACAGATGGCCACCACATTGCAAATATGTTGACGTCTCCCGAGAGGTTGGGATGGTGGCTGTCATGGTGAAGTTGCAGCGTTTTGGTGCAATTACAGGTGGAGAAAAGGAAGAAATGGTGTTCTCCACCGCTTTATGAGATATACTAATAACTTATCGCACAGGTCATCAGGGTTGTACACCGGTTTTCTCCAAGTGGAAACAGTGGAAATGAGTGTCCACATCATATGCATGTATGCTGGTTGGGGAGTGAGTAGGTTTGAGGGCAGCAAGCAGGACATGGACATGCACCACCAACTCTCATTTTACAGAAGCAGGCTGGGCCAAAGGGTGTTAGCGCAATTATGTGTCTCTTAAAAGAAAAAACGGGAACCTGGCAACGCAAGGGGCGTCCTACTTTACGCTAGAGAGTCTTTGCGGCTCTATCACGCGTTCGGTGTTTTTCTGCTGTATTTTGGATGATGGACAAAAAAAACCAAGGGGGTGGGTGGGTGGGTGGTGTGGGTGTGTGTGGGTGTGTGTTGTGGTGTGTGTTGTGTGTGTGTGGTGTGTGTGGTCGTGTGTGTGTGTGTGTGTGTGTGTGGTGTGTGTGTGTGTGTGTGTGTGTGGTGTGTGTGTGTGTGTGTGTTGTGTGGTGGTTTATCAGAGCGCCCTGAGTAACTGTGAGGGCAGTGTGACAGTGTAGGGGTATCATTTTCTGGTACCTGGTTGCCTTACAGAACACTTTCAGCAAATGTCAAAGCCTTATCTTCAATTATAACTTACCTCTTGGTACGATTTCCAAATGATTCATGTAAGTAAAAACAGACTTTATCCCTCTTAGATTTTTTTTTTTTGTTTAAGTTAAAATCCTGTAGACAACAGAAACACTGGAACTAACATGTAATCTAGCACTGTACTAAATACAATATGAGATATTTGCACTGTTTAGTCATTTCCGGTACTTTATACTTTCTACTACCACTAAATTTCAGAGGGCATGGTACGATATCTCACTTTCTCACCCCAGTTACGGGGAACATTTTAACATCAGTCAATAGGGACAATGATTTGTTTGAAAACCAGTAGTAACAAATATTGTTTGATACGTTAAAGTACATTTTGTTGATAAGCTGCTGTACTAAGTACATTTTGAATGCAGACAGGTGTTACAAGTATCTGAGTATTCTTATTAAGTCAGATGTCTCTTCTTCCTGGGGAATGGCATTTCCGGAGCAGGGGACTAAGAGGATACTCGCAGTAGTAGGTTGAGTCTCCCTCTAGGTCAGTATAGTATTGACCACCCATCCACAATCCCATAATGTAAGCACATAGTCACTAACTGTATAATAGAAATGGGGAAGACAACACAACAACCATACCAAGTTTCAGTAGATTATTTTCCCGTCGGGCTACTATTTTGTTGAGGAAAAGTAAGGGTAAAAGGTAATATCTTGTCATTTCTATTACTGTAGGGATGACAGCCAAGGCAAACAGTGATGGGGAAGATGTAATCATAATACTTTGATGTGAAAATTAGGGTCACTTGCAGAAACTAACAAATTAAGTACAAACCTGTACATAGTGACATGATAGCAGCACGTAAGAATGCTGGCTTTTAGTACGGTTTAATCATTGGTAGTGATCAGCATCATTAACATTTAATGTGGTTAATAAATTGTGACAACACCAATCTTCTATTAGATGACTTTAATGCAAGAAATTGGGATGATGACACACTGCTTGTTTGTCACCGTAGAGTGAATCAGTATTGATTAGAGACACATGAGCATTAAACAATCAACTCGTATGAGCATTGTTATGTTAGTATTGCAACACAGGGCCACAGAATGCTTACGTCTTGGCCTCAGCCACTCTAACAGGATTTCCGCAGGGATTAAGATTAGATTTGGAGAAATTATGCAACACAAGTTTGACAACTTCCTTTGTGTCTTATTAATTTGTCTGTCATCAGACTGGAGTCCCAGATGACTTCAGACATTCGGCCAAACTGCAGCTACTCCAGAGGCAAACAAGTACGGCCCCCCCGCCTACGCACCGGTCACCTCCAGCCCTGTACAGAGGCCAGCATCAGGGTTGCAGCCCCGGTGTAAGAGCTATGACGCTCGGGCTCCGCCTCGCCACAGGGTACACCACACCACGACTACGACCAATGAAAATTAGGAGTACGCTCATTCCAGAGTTAAAGTTATTGTTGCTTTTCTTAAAACGAAAGGGTTAGGACAAATATAGGCTTACAAAACTAATAGTCTGCAGTGTTCATTCTTCAAGATTTATGTTAATAAAACAGCATGAAGAAAAAAAAAAGTCGTTTTAGAGTAACAAAACTCTAAAAAAAATTTGTTTATTGATTGTATGTACTCAATTACTGTACTAGTCAGATGGTGACACTACTATATAAAAAAACCAAATGATCTTGTGAAAGACTAAAATAAATTTTAAGTCAAAAATAAAATAAACAAAACAAATGGAAAAATATAATCTATAATAACTAGGGTGATCAGACTGTATCCGGCTGAAAAGGAGTGTATCCGGTACGGATAAAGCACTTTTGCGAGTACATGATTATCCCGAGAATATGAGTGCAATATCCGTGGTCGGATGAATTACAACTCCTCAAAAATGGCAGACGAAGCATTCGGGATAATCACAGCGCACCAACCCCGCATACAAACCCGCTCGGATCAATAACACACACACAGAATATGGAGAAGCGCTCCTCTCTATCTCCTCTCGTTGCTTTCTTTCTATTTCTCTATCTCTCTGTGCTCGTCTCTCTCCATCTCGTATCTCGCTCCTCTCGCTCTCTCCTCTCCTGCTCTCTTCTCTATCTCTCTCTCTCTCTCCCGCGCCCGGTCAGTCAATGGGTCCTGCGGATATTGTTCCGGTTAAGTATTAGGGTTTCTTCAGCTTCAGGTTTGTTGTTTAACTTCGGTTTGTAGTACTTACATGTAAACAGTGGTTTTGGTGACCGTGGGGTTTGTGAGTACTACTAGTAACCAGTAGATGTCTGGTGAAGTGGGGTTTTGTAGTCCTTACTAGTAACCAGTAGCTTTATGCGGAAACGTGGGTATGTCAGAATGCTGCTGGTTAAATGCAACTCCCGTTGCGTCTCTGCCACGCGAGATTTTTTTTTTTTTTTTACTGTCAGCTGCCCCCCGGCCCCTCTCTCTGTGTCGATCTCCTTACACACACACCCACACGACACACACACACACAAGTACTGGTGTGGAAATAAAAGAACCAACAAAAAAAAACTACACTGTCATAAAAAAATAAAAAGTTCAAAAAAGAGAGTATATGAGTACACAACTCGGTGTTCATACATTACTTCATAATTGCGGGACCCATGTGTTGTATCCTGTTGCAAAAACGTTTGGATATAGGTTTGTTGTTCTCCTGACACACAATTGATCTGAAGCTTGATGCTGTCATGGTTAAGCGTTTTTCAAATCAGCAATAAATTAACATTTCTGATCCATCATATCAATGGCAGCTTAAAAAACAAACATACCGGTTTTTCTAAAGCCCCGCACCATTGCAAGAGAAACAAGGCCACTTCCGGGTTAAATTCTGGACCACTTCGGTTTAGGCCCCGCCAGTCCGAGTACAGATCCGGATACAGATAAGTCATGTGTTAAACGATACAGCTACAGCTACAGATAATGCTGTACTCGCTATCCAATAATAACTTGACACAGCTAAGGAAGCTGGGAAGCCAAAAAAACCTGGCCCTAAAGTTACTGAATTGGAATATACCCACACTATTTACAAATACACATTCTAAAGCATGTGCGTGATTCAGTGATCTGTAAGCTAATAATTAGCTTTTAAACTTGTGCTAATATAAGGTGTCTGTAGACTAGTAATGAGGTCTGAGGTCGGACGATATGCATTTGAACGTTTTGCACATGGAAGCTACGCTGGGACTGAAGCCAAAGGCCATCGTCAAACACTGCAAAGTTATGAGCGTGTACAGAACCGTGTCAAGAGGTCTGACCGTAAGTCTAGTGTCGGTTCAGCCGGTTACTTGCCAACAGACCTTAATAAGTAGATGTGTGGGGTCTACTTCCTTTGATATTCTGGTCTTTAGTTCTCTGCCAATGGCTCATGACGCCCACGCACTCGGTCTTCTTAGCAGCCGGCCCAGCGAAGCCTGAAACAATCCAAGAAACCTCCAAGGTACTCATCACACACAAAGACTTTCACATGGGAGACTTTCTGGAATGATTTGAGAGCGGACACAGGACACCCGTGCAGAGAAACACACAAAACTGGCGTGGACTTGTGAGCAACAACAACCAACAAGCCACTGAAGTTCCCATAAGGCCGACAGGCCTTCTAACCGATGTCCCGAGCAGCTCAGGGAAAGGTTGGGACTCCACATGGCCAGTTTCTGACCGGGGTCAGGGACAGTAGGCCTCCCCGAGCCCTTCGACGTCGGACGAGGTACTCTTTCTGCATGCTTGACCGGGTCGAAGAAAGGGATGATATGCAAAGGAAAACAAACTGTAGAGCCTCCATCCCTTGTTGGACAAATCTCCCAGCACCCCCCCCCCTGCCAATCTATGATGAAATGTATAAATCCATTTTATACAGAGGGAGTTATGACACTATATACTAACATATGTAAAGTCACATCTACTGTGTACATACTTGAAAGAGGACAATGCCAGCAACATGAGGACCTAATGTGCGGTTCTGAAAAGAGATAGGCATGTTTTTGTGTTCATGGTTTCTTTTTTCTGTCGCATCGAATACCTCACACACTTGCAACATGCAAGGCAATCAGGGGGGATCATGGCTGTGCTTACAGGAGACGGTAGCTATCAAGTCTCATGTTCTATGACTCTTCCCTCTTAACAGGGGACAAAGCTACATTGAAACTCTTTTGAGGCATCTATACTCCACGCTTTGAAAGTGCATCGTTCATAAGACGCTCCAACCAATCAACGCATGTCATCAAACTATCTAAACTATATGTATATTTAGCGTGCCTACGTATAACAGCGTTGCAACAGCAGAGGGAAAATCACGTCTTTTCTTCAGCTCCAAAATAAGAACACACGTTAGGTTAATGTGGTAGAGGCTGCCGTGGAAAATACAAGAGCAAAAACAGAATGTGCAGTCTTTGAAAGAAATAAGGATGCAGTACGGACATAACAGAAATCTTGGTATATTCTAGTGTCTAATACCGCTCTGGAGATCATTGTATACTACTAAACAAAGTAAAAAGAGCATCTTTTAACAGCCATTGTAATCGTTATTTATTGGTATTGCGAGTGTATACAACTCAACCTCACCACAAGAGATGTTGCGGGGCATGTTAAGAAACAAAAAAGAGCTTTTCGTTGAAAAATCAGAATTAGCATATAACCACCTGTATATTATTAATATTGCGCGAGGTTGGTTGTGGGTGGTATTTTGCAGTCAAAATTGAAGGGACATCTACAGTTTGTCCAGTCAGTTTGGGGCTTTAATTAGTTAACAACGGTCTCTGTGAAGAATGAGTAGAAGGGAAATGTATCTTGTCTGCGACTCCTACAGTAAATCAATGGCAGACAGGTTTTTGGCGACTGTTGGGCATCTTACCATCCGAACACCGCTTACTTCCAGCAGAAGGTGAAAGTTTCCTCCAGACTACGTTACCAGTAAATCAATTGTACAGTAGGTTGTTTGCCAATTGGTTATGAGGGGACTTGAGTTTGCATAGCTTTCTATGCCCAATATTTCTAAATACAGTAGGAAGTAGTGCATGTCTATTAGCAGATTTTCAGAGGACCCACAAAGACCATTCATTTTTGCCTGCTGGATTGGTCCGTTCCAGGTTCTGGAGGGCTGGAAAGCTGTTTAAGGGGAGGGGGCCAAACGTCGCTCCCGAGCAAATGAAACATGAGCTAGAAGATTATCTGGTTTTCTGGATCATTTCATCATAGAAAAAGAAACAGCTGACGACATAAAAGTCCCCAAACTTGCCTCTGACATAAGTACCCTACAAATTGATATGTAAGTTGGGGATGTTGACAGAACACCATCCTGAATTTTTCATACTTAGCCGACGCCAATCCCACACGATAGTTTTTGGTTGCATGCTAGGGTCTTCCATGTCGTCTTAAAAAACGTAAATTTTCGTACATAAAAAAACACCACTAGGGGGAAGCATCATCAGACCAGAAAACAAGGTTTTTTTCATGGTTTGGGCGGAGGGACACAGCTAAGCATTCAATAGCTAGCTGTATAGCCTGCTCTGCCTTTACAAATGACGTCAGTCCAATGCAACAAAACCTGATCCTCCACCGCAGATGTAAATGTACTGAAACAATTGGGTGAACTGCAGACATTTATTTATTTTAGTTCAACTTACACAACAGCTTAACACTCCACTCATGTATGCCTGGAGACCGCACTTGACCTAAATATAACAGGTGCTCACGGAACTGTGTGTCGACATATATTGATTTGTAAGGACAGCACTATCCAGAGAGATTTAAATAATACGGTTGCCATTTTCTAAAAACCCAGGTTTCATTGCACATTATTTTTCTATGTACTGATGTTGTTAGAATGTGTGGACGCTGTGGGGTGGGAGAGTGATGAAGCAATGCACAGGCCGCTCAGTGTAGCAAGCAAGACTTCAGGACAGGCGTTTTAGCGGGGTGCTGCATGTGCCATTGAAAACGTTTGTCTTGATTTTCAGATTGCAAGTTGATTCTCACATCAAGTCTCCAGAGTCCTACATAACTTCAACCTTATTGAAACAGATAAAATCAGCGTGTTAAACCCCAACATTATCACTCTCATCTAAAGCCTTCAGTGGGCACCAGAGGAAGTCAGAAAGATAAATGGATGAGGTACAAAGAAAAAACCTGTTACACGGACAATCCAAGTGTTTTCCAAGCAGAGTGAGGGGTGTTGTGTGATATAGATTTCTTCTGAGCGCACAGCTGTAGAACAAAAGTGCTAGGGCTAACTTGACACGTCCGAAACCTAAAGAGTCTCCTGAACTTCATTGGGCATTTGCAAACTTTGCACAAAGATTAGAAAAAGTTTGTGTCTGAATACTAATGTCATTTTTAAAATCTAGTGTGTTCCCCGTTTGTTTTATGCATTTTTTTAAATGTTGCCACTGTATTTATACAAGCAACCCTTAACAGCTAATCTTGCAAGTGTTTGGTTCTTACTATATTGAAGCAAAAAGGAAATGAATATCTGGTAAATAGAGGGGGGGGGGGTAAATGTGCATCTGTTATAAATTAATAACACAGAATACCTACTGATTAGGAAAGTGTTTTAGTAGTAACAAATACCATCCGACTCACATTGGTTGGTGGTAGAGGTGACTTCCATGCCAGTGGTGTGGGGTGGCAATCACAGAGAACTTAAAGGAGGGACAGAGACAGGGAGGAGAGGAGAGCGTCAACCAAAAGGCTGGTGACGCAAACCACAGGAAATCAACAGGGACATTGCTTTTTTTAAAGATACCGGAGCTGCTTCACATGAAGGTAACTGGTAAACTCCAACGACCATGAAATGTCCATAACAAAACTATTGTCTGACAAACTGAGAAGTGAAACAACAACTTCAGTCAGTGCCCTAGACAAAAGATTAGGGGCCAAAAGGGGGGTAAATGAAATTTCAGTTCAGCAGCCAATACATTGCCAAGTCTTCTAATCAGTGTAGTGGGATAACACATGTGGAATGTGGCTTTGTTTTTATAGTCTGGACCGCATTTATTAAAATGTTACCAGTATATCAGAAGCACCTCAGTCTTAACCAACTCTTGCAAAGTGTCTTTGTTCCTGCAGAGCTTAATAAGAAAGATCTTCACAAAACAAGTGAGTAATCTGCAGTAACATTGTCCTGCAGACATCAGGTCCGTCAGTTAAGAAAAGATATCCGAAAAAACATTTTCTCTATCAGTCCTGTAATCTTCAAGCAGATGTTAGAGTGGCGGTCCCATGTTGTTAGCTAGGAGGCGAGGAGGACGCCTCTAATTTCAAGCTCTGGTTGACAAGCATGGCTGTCCTCAATCCCAATGTCCAGGAAAACCGCATACCCTCTGGTGAGAAAGGAAATCCGCAATATTGTTATCCAGAATGTTCTGCACTAAAAAATCATTCTGAGGCATCGGGTAAACTCACGCCCTGGATCGCTGCCGCTACATTAATGAAGGTAGATAACCCTTACGGAGGCTAGGTGTACCACAGGCAGAACGCGGTCACCTCACGGCCCAGGCGCTCTCTACCGATGGAAGATGATGATATGAGATGATGACCCCCAGGGGTAGACCTATCCAGACCCCCTCGGCCAACTTTACACTGACCCGAAGACGACCTCTGCGCCAACTGAACAGTTAGAACTTGAGCGGATAAATAAATTGATGGATTATGAATCCGCTTCAAAAGATCCATTAGTATTGATTCACAAAAATACCCCTCTTGCCACAATATAAAAGTAAGAGAAGGATTTGTTTTAGTAAGGCTGAAATTACTTAAACATAGGAAGTGTATTTTGGAAGGCATCTTCATGACCAAGCATGTTCTTTGAAGTGCACTTGGCCATAGGTAGCAATAATGGAAGAGGATTGTTGATAAGTTGACTTCTGGTTCGGCAGATAATAAATGGATACGGGCACAACAATATATAAGAAAATCTTGTTTCAAATTAGTCAGTCGTAGAATAATCGTGTATCGAAATTGAATTTGTAAAGTAAGTAAGTATAAAGTAAACCAGTTTATGTATAAGGCGCTTTCTCAGCTCAACATCACAATGTTTGCTTGTACAAAAGAGTTAAGTAAAATAAACAAGCAGTATAAAATGTATATAATATATAGAATTAAAATGACACTAGCAGAAAAGACATCAACCAGCAAAAGCTACTAAACAGAAATGTTTCAAAGTCAAAAGCAAAGTACGCTTTTTGTCAATTCTTCACATGTCAAGAACATACACATAGAAATCGAAACATTCCGTTTATCCTCCATCTATCTACCATTTCCAGATCATTTAAAGAGACGGCAAGGACGGGCACGGGACGTTCCCATCTGGGAAAACAGACTAACAGACAGTCCACTCTGGTCTATAAAGGGTAGTAGGGACGCAAGTAGGGATACGGCTTTCAATAAAGGTCCAGGATGTAATGTGGGCCTCTGAACGTTTAGGCTTGACAAAAGTCAGCACTAAAATCTAAATCACTCCGGGACTTTTACAGCGGGGCCAGGGGCGGTCCAACAAGACAGGGGGAAAATGAGACCTTCGAGGGGCACCTGGTTAGAAGGCGAGCCTTAAACGGTCAGGCCCCACATTACATCCTGGACCTTTTGAAGCCGTATTCCCCTACTTGCAGTCCCTAAGACCCGTTATAAGACCAGAGGGGACATGTCATTTTAGTCTGTTGATCCCAGACTGTGGAACGCCCTGCCCGTCCTTGCGTCTCTTTTAAAAATGATCTGAAATTGATAGAGAGAATAGAGGGAAACGCAATTTCGATTTCTTTGTATGTTTTGACATGTGAAGAAATTGACA
>NC_045756.1:2526255-2581046 GCF_008692095.1 Etheostoma spectabile
CTATATATTTATATACATTTTATACTGCTTGTTTTTTACTTACTCTTTTGTACAGCACATTGTGATTTTTATCTGAGAAAAGCGCTTTATAAATAAACTTTACTTACTACTTACTTACTTACAAATATCAATTAGATACACGATTATTCTACTACTGACTAATTTGAAACAAGATTTTCATTATATTATTGTTGTGGCCGGTATACCATTTAGTGGTACCCTCCCTCATCCCACAGCTGTTCACCTGTTCAAGCCGGTTTAATATCCATTTAATGTATCTGCCCAGAACCAGAAGTAAACTTACTCAGAAAAATCATTTACATTATGCTACCCTATGGCCCAAGTGCAACTTCCCAAAGAAACAATGCCTGTCATGAAGATGCATTCCAAAGATATCCCTTCCTGGCATTTTAAGTAAATTTCAAGCCTTACATAAAACAAATAGCATTCCCTCTAACTTTTTTGTGAAGAGGGGGTATTTTTGTGAAATCAATACTAATGGATCTTATGAAGAGCGATTCATAATCCATAAATTTATTCCGCTCAAGTTGCTAAATGTTCATGTGGCGCAGAGTCGTCTTCGGGTCCATTAGTTAAGGTGGCCGGAGGGGGTCTGGAGACGTCATGTAGTACCGACTGGGGCGTCTCATCATCATCCATCATCATCATCATCAGCAGGTAGAGAGCTGCCTGGGCGGTGAGGTGACGACAGGTGTCTGCCTGTGGTAGCACAGCTGCTCTCCAGTAAAGGGTTAATCTCCTCATTAATGTAGCAGGCAGCGATCCAGGTGAGGTTTACAGATGCCTCGAAATGATTTTTAGTGCCAGGGAACATCTTGGGAAACAAGATTACGTAGAGATTTCCTTTCTCCACCAGAGGAGATATTCGTTTTCCTGACTGTGAGATGGGACAGCATGCTGTGCAACCAGAGCTGGAAATGAGAGGCTGTCCATGCCTGCGCATCCCATAGGGCTAACAAACATGGAACCGCCCACTCATACATCTGCTGAAAGGATTACAGGACTGATGAGAGAAATGTTTTCAGGATATCATTTTTACTGAAATGGCGACACTGATGTGCAGATTACTCAGACATCTGTTGTGAAGATCTTTCTTATTAAAGCTCTGCAGAACAAAGACACTTTGCAAGAAGTTGGTGAAAGGACTGAGGTGCTTCTGATATACTGGTAACATTTTAAGTAAATGGGTCCAGACTATAAACAGCCACATTCAACATGTTTTATCCCACTACACTGATTAGAAGACTTGGCAATGTGTGATGCTGAACTGAAATTTCATTTTACCCCCTTTTGGCCCCTAATCATTTTTCTAGTGCACCTGACTGAAGTTGTTTTCACTCTCAGTTTGTCAGACATGTTTTGTATATGGACATTTCATGTTACAGTTGGAGTTTACCTGCATGTGAAGCAGCTCAGGTAGCTTTAAAAAAGCATGTCCTGTTGAGTTCCTGTGGTTGATTCAACAGCTTTTGGTTGACGCTCTCTCCTCCTCCCTGTCTCTGTCCCTCCTGTTAAGTTTATCCTGTGATGCACACCACACCACTGCATTGAAGTCAACCTCTACACACAACCAATGTTGGAGTAAGGATGGTATTTTGTTACTAACAATAAAACACTTTCTAATCAGTATGTATTCTGTTTATTAATTTATACAATAGCACATTCCCCCCCCCATTCTATTTACCAGATATTTCATTTCTTCAAATATAGTTAAGAACAAAAACATTCAAATTAGCTGTTAAGGGTTGCATTGTATAAAATACAGTGGCAAACATTTAAAAAAATGCATAAAAACAACTGAACAGCACTAGATTTAAAAAGTGACATTTATATTCAGTACAGCAACTTTTTCTAATCTGTGCAAAAGTTTGCAAATCCCATGAAAGTTCAGTAGACTCTTTAGGTGTCGGACGTGTCAAGTTAGGCTTTAGCAACTTTTGTTCTACATCTGTGCTCAAGAAAGAAATCTTATCAAACAAACACACCCTGCACTCTGCTGGAAACACTTGGATTGTCCTGTAAAAGGTTTTTCTTTTACCTCATCCATTTATCATTTCTGACTTCTCTGGTTCCCACTGAAGGCTTTAGATGAGAGTGAAATGTTGGGTTTTAACACGCTGATTTACGTTCAATAAGGTTGAAGTTGATGTAGGAACTCTGGAGAAATGATGTGAGAATCAATGTGCAATATTAAAATCAAGACAAACTATTTCAATGGCACATGCAGCACCCAGCTAAAACGCCTGTCACTGAAGTCTTGCTTGCTACACTGAGCGGCTGTGCATTGCATTCATCACCTTCCCATCACCCACCAGCAGTCCACAGCATTCTAACAAACATCAAGGGTACATAAAAAAATAATGGCAAATGAAACTTTGTTTTAGAAAAATAGGGCTAACCATTATTTTTAAATCTCTCTGGATGATGTGCTGTACCTTACAAGTCAATATATGTCACACACAGTTCATTGAGACCTTTTATAATTTAGTCAAGTGCGGTCTCCATGCAATACATGAGTGGGTGTTGAAACTTGTGTAGTTAGGAAACTAAATAAATAAATGTCATGCAGTTCACCCTAAATTGTTTCAGTACATTTACATCTGACGGTGGAGGAGCAGGTTGTTGTTGCATTGGACTGACGTCATTTGTAAAGGCTAGAGCAGGCTTATAAAGCTAAGGCTATTGAAGGCTGAGCTGTGTCCTCAGCCCAAAACATGAAAAAAACATTGTTTTTCTGATGATGCTTTCCTAGTGGTGTTTTTTTATTTACGAAAATTGTACTTTTTAAGACGACAATGGAAGACCCTAAGCATGCAACCAAAAACTATCGTGTGGGATTGCGTCGGCTGTATGGAAAATTCAGGATGTTGCTTCCTGTCAACTAGCCAAAACTTAACATACAATTGTAAGGGACATTATGTCAAGGCAGTTTGGGGATTTTATGTCTTCAGCTGTTCTTTTTCTATGATGGAATGATAGAGAAAACCAGAGAAATCTGCTAGCTCATGTTTCATTTGCTCTGGGAGAGACGTTTGTCCCCCTCCCATTAAAACAGATTTCCAGCCATCCAGAACCTGGACGGACCAATCATAGCAGGCAAAATGAATGGTCTTTTGTGGGTCCTCTGAAAATCTGCTAATATACATGCAACTACTTACAGTACTGTATGTTAGAAATATTGGTGGCATAGAAAGCTATAGCAAACTCAAGTCCCAGCATAACCAGTGCAAACAACTACTGTACAATTAGGATTTACTGGGAACAGTAGTCTGGGAGGAAACGGTCACCTTCTGCTGGAAGATAAGCGGTTCGGATGGTAAGATGCCCAACAGTCGCCAAAAAACATGTCTGCCATGATTTACTGTAGGAGTCGCAGACAAAGGAATACATTTCCATTCATACATCATTCTTTCACAGAAGAACAGTTGTGAAATAATTAAAATCCCCAAACTGACTGGACAAACTGTAGATGTCCCTTTCAAGTTTTGACTGCAAATACCCCACAACCAACCTTGCGCAATATTAATAAGATACAGGTGGTTATATGCTAATTCTGATTTTTCAACTTAAAGCATTCTTTTTGTTGTCTGAACATGCCACTCAAACATCTCGTGTGTGAAGGTTGAGTTGTTACACTCGCATACCAAATCAATAACATAAATGCTGTTAAAAGATGCTTTTTTCTTTGTTTAGGTAGTATACAATTATCTCCAGAGCGTATTAGACACTAGAAATATACCAAGATTCTGTTAGTGTCCAGTACTGCATCATTATTGCTTTCAAAGACTGACAAAAGTCTGGTTGTGCTATTGGATGTCCACGCAGCCTCTACACACATTAACACTACGCTGTGTTCTGTATTTTGGAGCTGAGAAAGACGTGATTTTCCTCTGCTGTGGCAACGCTGTTTACAGTAGGCACGCTAAATATACAGATAGTTTAGATAGTTTGTGACTGCGTTGATTGTTTGGAGCGTCTGATAGAAGATGAACTTCAAAGCTGTGGAGTATAGAAATGCCTCAGAAAGAGTTTCAAGTAGCTTTGTCCCTGTGAAGAGGGAAGAGTCATAGAAAATGAGACTTGATAGCTACAGTCGTCTGTAAGCACGCCAGGATCACACCTGATTGCCTGGCATGTTGCAGTGTGTGAGAGTAACATGCGACAGAAGAAAAGAAACCATGAGAAACAAAAACATGCATATCTCTTTCAGAAAACGCACATTAGGTGCCTCATGTTGCTGGCAGTGTCCTATTTAAAGTATGTACACAGTAGATGATGACTTTACATATGTTAGTAATATAGTGTATAAATACCTCTGTATAAATGGACTTTATACATTTAAATCAGAGAGTTGGAAGGGGGGGGGGGCTGGGAGATTTTCCAAAAAGGGATGGAAGAAAGTCTACAGTTTGTTTTCCTTTGCATATACAGTCTCTTTCTTAGACCCTGAGTCAAGCATGAAAGAAGACCTTCGGTCGACGTCGAAGGGCTCGGGGAGGCCTACTGTCCTGGAAGCCCCGGGTCAGAAACTGGCCTGTGGAGTCCCAACATTCCTGAGCTGCTCGGGACATCGGGTAGAGAGGCCTGTCGGCCTGATGGGAACTTCAGTGGCTGTTGGTGGTGGTGTTGCTCTACAGAGTCCACGCCGTTTTGTGTGTGTCTCTGCACGGGGTCTGTGTCGCTCTCAAGCAGTCCAGCAAAGTTCCCATGTGGAAGAGTCTTTGTGTGGAGGAGGACCGTGGAGGTTTCTTTGGATTTGTTCAGGGCCTTCTCTGGGCCGGGGCTCTGAAGAAGACAGAGTGCAGTGGGCGTCATGAGCCATTTGGCAGAGAAACTAAAGACAGATATATCAAAGGAAGTAGACCACACACAGCTACCTTATTAAGGTCTGTTGAAAGTAAACCGGCTGACCGAGCACATATTACTGCAGACTCTTGACACGGTCTGTACACGATATAAACATTTGCAGTGTTTGACGATGGCTTTGGCTCAGTCACAGCGTAGCTTCAATGTGCAAAACTGTTCATGCAGAGAGTCAGACCTCAAGACCTCAGTACAGTATACAGACACCTTATATTAGCACAAGTTTAAAAGCTAATTATTAAGCGTACAGATCACTGAATCAACGCAACATGCTTTTACGAATGTGTATTTGTACTTAGTGTGGGTATATTCCAAAGTTACAGTACTTTTAGGGCCAGGTTTTTGCTTCCCAGCTTCCTTAGCTGTGGCAAGGTTATTATTAGGGATGAGCGAGTACAGCATTATCTGTATCTGTATCTGTATCTGTTTACCACATGAATTATCTGTATCCGGATCTGTACTCGGACTGGGCGGGGCCTAAACCGGAAGTGGTCAGATTTAACCCGGAAGTGGGCCGGGTTCTCTTGAAATGTGCGGGGCTTTAACCGGTATGTTTTTTAAGCATGCAATTGATATGAGTTGATCAGAAATTGTTATATTTATTGCTGATTTGAAAACTATTAACATGACAGCATCAAGCTTCAGATCAATGGTGTTGTCATGGTAACAAACAAACTATATACAGAACGTTTTGCAACAATGAATACAACACATGGGTCGCAATTATGAAGTAAAATGTAATGAACAAGAGTTTTGATACTCAATATAACTCTCTTTTTTTAACTTTTTATTTTTTTATGATCAGTGTGATTTTTTTTGTTGGTTCTTTTATTTCCACACCAGGTATGTGTGTGTGTGTGTGTGTGTGTGTGTGTGTGTGAGTAAGAGAGAGAGACACAGAGAGAGGGGGCGGGGGGCACTGACAGTAAAAAAAAAAAAAAATCTCCGATGGCAGAGACGCAACGGGAGTTGCATTTAAACCAAGCAGCAGCTGTCTGAACCCACGTTCACCAGAAATCTACTGGTTACTATGTAAGGACACAAACCCCACGTTCACCAGAAATCTACTGGTTACTATGTAAGGACTACAAACCCCACGTTCACCAGAAACCTACTGGTTACTATGTAGGACTACAACCGAAGTTAAAAACACCTGAAGCTGAAGAAACCCTAAACGTTAACGGAACAGAATCCGCAGACCCGATTGACTGACGGGGCGGGAGAGAAGAGAGAGAGAGAGAGAGAGAGAGAGAGAGAGATAGAGAGAGAGAGAGAGAGAGAGGGAGAGAGAGAGAGAGAGAGAGAAAGAGAAAGGAAAGAGGGAGAGAGAGAGAGGCGCATATCTCCTCATGTCTGTGTGTTTGGTGATTGATCCGAGCGGGTTTGTAGCGGGGGGGGGGGCGCTGTGATTATCACAGAATGCTGGCGCGCGCAGTTGAGGAGTTTGTATTCAATCCGACCACGGATATTGCCTCATATTACTCGGATAATACTTGTACTCGGCAAAAGTGCTTTATCCGTACCGGATACTCGTTTCACCGTATCTCGGATCACCCCTAGTTATTATAGATTTTTTTTCCAATTTGTTTCTGGTTTTATTTTTTATTTTTTGATCATTTGGTTTTTTTTAAATGATAGTAGTGTACCATCTGACTAGTACATTAAATTGAGTACATACAATAATAAATTAGAGTTTTGTTACTCTAAAACTAACTTTTTTTTTCTCAGTGCGGTTTATATTACACATATAATCTTGAAGAAATGAACACTGCAGACTATTTAGTTTGTAAGCATTATTTGATACTAACCATTCGATTTATAAAAGCAAACAATAATTAACATTCTGGAATGAGCGTACTCATAATTTTCATTGGTCATTAGTCTGTGTGTGTGGTGTACCTGTGGCCGAGGCGGAGCCGGAGCGAGGCAGAGCTCTGACACCGGCTGCACCCTGATGGCTGGCCTCTGGTACTCTGGGCTGGAGGTGACAGTGCTGTAGGCGGGGGGGCCGGACGTGGTTTGCCTCTGGAGGAGCTGCAGGATGGCCTGAATGTCTGAAGTCATCTGGGACTCCAGTCTGATGGACAGACAAATAATAAGACAACAAAGGAAGTTGTCAAACATTGTGGTTGCAAGAATTTCTCCCAAATCTTAAGCCTGCTGAAATCGTTAGAGTGGCTGAGGCAAGACGAAGCATTCCTGTGGCCCTGTGGTCAATACTAACATGAACAAATGATCATTAAGAGTTGATTGTTTAGATGCTCAGTGTTTCTAATCAATACTGATTCACCTACGGATGACAAACAGCAGTGTGTCATCATCACAATGTCTTTTCATTAAAGTCATCTAATAGAGATTGGTTGTTGTCACAATTATGACAACAATTAAATGTGTAATGATGCTGCTCACGACCAATGATTAAACCAGTACTATAAAAGCCCAGCATTCTTACTGTGCTGCTATCAATGTCACATTGGTACAGTGTGTTAGATTGTTTAGCAGGGCTTGTGTTATTATTTGTTGTACTTAATTTTGTTAGTTTCTGCAGTGACCTAATTTCACATAAAGTATTAATGATTACATCTCATCATCACTGTTGCTTGGCTGTCATCCCTAAAAGTAATATAATGACAGATATTACCTTTTACCCTACTTTTCTCAACAAAATAGTAAGCCCAGACGGGAAAAGTAATCTACTGAAACATTGTATGTTGTGTGTTGTCTTCCCATTTCTATTATACAGTTAGGTGACTATGTGCTATCATTATGGGATGGTGGATGGGTGGTCAATACTAATACTGAACACTAGAGGGAGACTCAACCTTACTACTGCAGAGTATCATCTTAGTCCCCTGCTCCTGAAATGCACATTCCCCAGGAAGAAGAGAAATTCTGACTTAAATAAGAATACTCAATTACTTGTAAACACTCTGCATTCAAAATGGTACTTAAGTACAGCAGCATTATCAACAAAATGTACTTTAAGTATCAAACACTAGTTGATACTACTGGTTTGCAAACAAATAATTGTCCCTTTGACTGATGTTAAAATGTTAACCAGTAACTGGGTGTGAGAAAAGTGAGATATACATGTACCATGCCTCTGAAATGTAGTGTAGTAGAAGTATAAAGTAACAGGAAATGAAAATAAACAAGTGCAAATAGCTCATAATTGTATTTAAGTACAGTGCTAGATTAAATGTTAGTTCCAGTGTTTTCTGTTTCTACAGGATTTTAACTTAAACAAAAAAAAAAAAAAAATCAATAAGAAAGGAAATAAAGTCTTATTTTATCTTACATGAACATTGGAATCGTACCAAGAGGTAAAGTTATAAATTGAAGATAAGGCTTTGACATTTGCTGAAAGTTTCTGTAGGCAACCAGGTACCAGAAAATTGTACACCTACACTGTCATCACATAGCAGCAGTTACATCAGGGCGTCTGAGAACACACACACACACACACACACACACACACACACACACCACACACACCACACCCGACACACACACACACACACACACACACACACACACACACACACCCCTTGGTTTTTTTGGTCCATCAGCCAAAATGAAAGCAGACACAGAAAGCGTGAATAGAGCGAGCAGAGACTTCGAGCGTAAAGAGGAATGCCTCCTTGCGTTGCCAGGTGCCCGTTTTTCTTTTTAGAGGACAATAAGTGCAGATAAACCCTTTGGCTCCAGCCTGCTTCTGTAAAATGAGAGTTGGTGGTGCAGTGTCCATGTCCTGCTGCCTCAAACAACTACTCACCCAAACCAGCATACATGCATGAATGATGGGGACACTCACTGGCCAATGTTTCCACTGGGAGGAAAACCGTGTGTACAACCCTGATGAAACTGTGCTGTATAGTTCATTATTATATCTCATAAAGCGGTGGAGAACACCATTTCTTCCTTTTCCACCGTAATTGCACCAAAACTCTGCAACTTCACCATGACATCCACCATCCCAACCTCTCGGGATGACGTCAACAGTATTTGCAATGTGTTGGCATCTGGGGTCTGCGTGCTATAAATAGACAGCCGCCGACTGTCTGCCTCCTCCTCATCTGTATCAGAGCCCCAGATGAGAATCACACCAGTCCGCCTGCTCTCTGCATTAACACGGCTGCAGCGGGTGTCTGGCCTAAAATGTCTGTAAGTTTTCAGCCAATTATAGGCAGAACCACAGGGACTTGTATTGCAAGCTCTGAAAGACATTTTTTCAAACTTGTTTTAGAAGCCGGACAACAGGTCTGTACCGTGGTCGCGTCTCATGCTATTGTTTACCTTTGTAATTTCTAGATTTCTCTATGGTCTCCGCGGTAAACGTCACAATGCATTAAGTCTGCATCGATGCTGACTCACGGTGAGGCCTCGGTAAGTGTGTACTCCAACCTTCACGCCCTTTAAAATTCGACTTTGGGACAACCCTAACTGAGCCCTTACAAATTTTGCAAGAATGCGCACAAAAATCTGAGTGTGAGAGTCCGGACTTTGGGATTGAGCCGATGAGGATACAGATTGTGTGCTTCTCCATCCGCACGAGGACGTATAGAAAAATATCAACTTTATACTGTATGTGTCCCTGGATGTTAATGAGGCCAAGAGCATTTTAACTTATATACTGTAGTCTAAGTAGTGTGTGATGTTCAGTGTTTCTCCTTGAGCACTCAGGAGAGGTTTAAGTGAAGTGCTTTGTTTAACGACCAACATGCAACATTACTTTTCCATACCTGTTGAGGTGCTGCTGCAGCAGATCCAGCCGTTGCTCCACCTCTCCGTAGGTGAGGTCTGTGTCGCTGTCGTCCTCCCCAACTAGCGTCTCTCGACACTGGGCTGACTCCTTCACAACCTCGTCAGGACGATGACGCACCCACTCATCTGTTTGGAGCTCTGGACACACACACACACACACACACACACACACACACACACACACACACACACACACACACACACACACACACACACACACACACACACACACACACACACACACACACACACACACACACACACACACACACACACACACACAGAGTAAATGAACTGTGTTATTAGAACAGTGCCTCAGGGAAGAATCTTCCTGTGTTGTGCCTTCTCATCATTTAGCTTTACTAAGCTCTGATCAGTTTACCACCTCCTGAATCCTAACATCAATCCTAAGGAAGATAACTCTGACCCTGGTTGACACACTCAGTGGGATTTTTGCTCCTCTCCTTTTGGGTGTCTGCAAGCGATGGCTGGAGATTAGTAAATTGGCATTTCCTGTATGTTGTTCTCACCGGGCTGTTTATAGGAATCAATATAACTCTGCTCTCTACTCTGGCAGAAATCCTCTTGTGGCTGCAACAGCTGAATTATATTAATATCAAATCAGTTTCCCCATCTCAACGTAGAATCACGCTTGCTGAGTGTTACTGTGTGTGTGTGTGTGTGTGTGTGTGTGTGTGCAGGAGCTTTGCTCATACTGGATGGTTTTATGGGGTTTAAGCAGACAGTGCAGTTGCTTCTTCCCACAGGAGGTCATATGAGGTCAGGCCACAGAAACACAAAGTGGTGTGTTTTGCTCGACATGCAGCAGCAGGGAGTCGGTGAAAGGAGGATGACTTCTCCCAGAGCTTGCCGGGGATCTCCATCCCAGATGCAGCTTTGTGTGGAAGCTGCTCAGTCAAGCTTGCTGCTCCCACAGGAGGATTTCAAAACTCTTGACTTGTTTTGCCTGGTTGACTGTACAGTGCTGAATTAACAAATAAAACCACATTTATCTCTCAAATTCCCTTACAATGATTGAAATGGGACCAAACTCAGCAGATAGTCATGTTACCAACATGATTTCACCTAATGTTTCCTGTAAATTCTTGATTTGGTCATGACCTACGCTCAAAAGGGGTGACCCCCCATACGGTTGCTGGATATAATCCTCTTATGTTTTATTACTGAGTGGCTTTTAGGTTTCACCATAATGACACATAATCCCTGTTTGGATTTGTAATAGGTGTGACATTCCTTCTCTGGGGTTTAGGGATTTTGGGTGTGTCTAAATTAACTTCTGAGCTAATTACCATTCTGGAATAAAACTTTAGAGGACAAGCTTGTGGGTTTACAGCAAAGTCTGTTTAGACAAGACAATGATTTGCTTAATATAGATGGAATTAAAACAGTCTCCTCTGTGCTATTCTGGTTGTTAAAAATCTTTTTTTACATTTGGTCAAAAATAGAAACATCTTTTTAGATTAAGCATTTCTTTGAATGACAGGAAAGTAAAAAAAAAAATGGCTTTGAAAGCTGCTTATTTTTTTTGGAGCCAAAAATAAATCCTTTGTTATAAATAGAAGGCTGAGAATGAAAAGTACTTTAGGAATAAATAAAGTGAATGTTTCTATCCTCACCTTTATATGTCTGACTCTGCGTGTTGTCTCCGGCAGCCTGTGCGTCGGTAGCGCTGCTCAGCCCGAGTCCCACGGTGTGATCCCTAACCACCGGGTAGCCCAGCACACCAGAACACAAGGGCCTCTGCTCCTCTTCCTCCTCCCTGCCTTCCTCCTCCTCGTCCTCTCCCTCGTCAGCGGACTCTCTCCTCTCCTCAGCGGCCGAGGAGGCGCAGAGGTGCCTCCCTTGCTTTGTGTCACAGTAGGTGGCCGCAGGTTCCTTGTTGCGGGAGCCTACAGGGAGAAATGATTATGAGGGAGCCTGCTGTGGGAACACGGACTGCTCTGCTTAGAAACCTCTGTGGATGTCAGGGTAGTCTCATTATCTTTGACAATGGGTAGCAAGTGATTTGCTTTGGGGTTGCACTGAGGACAAACAATGTTAAAAAGAGAAGTTAGCAGTGAGCCCTTTATTTTTTAAACAACCTATGTATCATGGAGTGGGGGAGTGTAACTAAGTGCATCTACTCAAGTACTGTACTTAAGTACAAATTTGAGGTAATTGTACTTTACTTAATTTTTTTTCTTTCTATGCCACTTTCTACTTCCATTCCACTACATCTCAGATATTGTACTTTTAGTCCACTACATCCATCTGACAGCTTTAGTTACTAGTTACAAATTAAGATTTTTTTGTACATAAAACACGTAGTTTATAAAATGCAATGTTTATTATAAATTGAATTACCCAACAATATACCAGTCTATAAATCCAGCTGAAATGATTAGACCATTAAACAACTGTTTTGATTGTTTCCAGTTTCTAAAATCTAAGATCTTTCTACTTTGAATACTTTTACTTTTAATACTTTAAGTACACTTACCTGATGATACTTACATACTTTTACTTAAGTAATTTTCAATTTCTGTATTTTCAATGCAGGACTTTTATTTGTAACAGTACTTTTACAGTGTAGACTTTTACTTTAGTAAAGGATCTAAATACTTTTTCCACCACTGGTATCATGTCATGCAATTGAAAGTCACTCCAAGTGTGTGTTTACAAGTCAAGTATGATTGACAGTAAATGAATAATGCTCCTGTTCAGCTCATCAGACTCTACATCTTCACACCTGATGGATGAAGGCAGGATATGCCGGCTGCTGGACTGCGAAATGGACTGTGAGGTACATTCTCTATCCTCACTTGAGTTATATTGGGAGATGGTGATACTGCATTCAGACCGCCTGTAACCATAGCGACCAATTAGATTTGCCAGCCAAACTGCTGAGTGCTCCGTCTCCAAGTCCCCTGGCGGTTAGAAGTCAAATTACAACCGTTTCCACGGTGCAGCTTGCTCTCAAACACACAGCATACGCACGTCTTAAACACTGCCCTTCTGTCCGGGGGCAGGGAGGCGGCTGTGTTCATCTACAGTGTAACTGATCTGAACCCCACCAAAGTACTCAGGGGTGTTTCATAAAGAAGACTCAGAAATTCAGTTTACTGGGAAGGGTCTGTATGATATAAGCCTGATAAACTGAACCAAGATTAACAAATCCAATGCAATAAGCAAAACAAAAGAGATTAACGTTAATTAATGTGACATGTAGTAGACACGTGTTAACAGTGCAGCTGTAAATAAAAAAAAACCCTCTTTGCTTTGGGGAAGTTCGGATCTTCAAGAGTAAGTTTCTATAGTAACTTAGGCCAGACTTATTTAAATCTTCTTTACAAAATGGAATTTACTAAAAGTAAGACTGATTAACTGAAGTAAGCCTGGTTTAACTGGCAATCTGATAATCGTAAAACATCCCTCTGATGTAATTATCACTTTGGCTATTAACCAGAGATGGGAAGTAATGAAGTACCAATACTTCGGTACTGTCCTTAAGTCGATTTTATTAGATGTTTTTACTTTACTATTTATTTTTCTGGCGACTTTTTAATTTTACTCCTTACATTTTGCATGCATGCCACACAGAGAAAAAAAAGTGAGAGAAAAGAAAAAAGACTAGCTGTCCAGAGGAATATCAGTTGAGACTGTGCGTGGGAGTCCTTGAGAACTGTAAGTTGTATAACGTATGTTGTCAGTTCATTTATGCCTTTTGTATCGGTCTAATTATTCTTGCACATTTTAATTAAGTTAGCTAGTGATTTTGTTGTCTGTGTTCTTCACCTGTTAGTCAAGTTGCACGTTGCATTGGATGGGAATTTACAGTACTGTACGTTGCACTTGACACCACTACAAGATGACTCAACAGATTTGGCAGCATTCATTTGCGTCAAATCATTGCGGTTTGATGGAGCTAATGTTAGCACATAGTAATATGGACGGTGACATGATTGAAAATGAAAACAGGGATCCCAGAGGTTAGGCAGACAAGCAGCAAGATATTCCCAATCATCCTCGGCCTTATCTGAGAGAAATGTTTGAGATAGTAGACTATGCATCGAGAATGACTACTGGCCAATGTTCTGCTCAACTTCTTAATCTCAGTTTAGTAATCCATATTTTATTTTTTCTTTTCTTTCCAGAAGCCATATTTGAGCATACACACATGCATGGAGATTCCTTTAAATGTTAAGGGGAAGATTAAAAAACTGGATCTGTGAATTCTCACAGAATCACACTTGAATTCATATCTTGCTACTCAGTCACAATCTAATTAACCTTGAGTCCCAGTCTCTGTCACAACAATCATATTTTTTAGGCCTATTGGTAGACACCCATTTACAATGTAGGCAATGGCATTTAAAGAGCCTTTTTCCATGTCCACTAAAGTTTCTCAGCTTGTTCTCTAATTCACACAGCTACTTTTACTTTTATACTTTAAGTAAATTTCCAAGCCTCTTGTTGTTGATAAAGGTAAATGGGTTAGTTCCTTATGCAGTAAAGGGTTTAGATAAAATGTACAACAAAGATGGATAGACTCATTTTACTTCATATCATATGACTTCCTTGGTGTTTTTATACTTAAGAGCAAGTCTTATGACTAGTCATAAAACTTATTTAATTTCTGTGTTAAGATCTTAATTGTCTTAACAATAAATTACATTTGACAGAAGGTTCACTCATGTCTGTGTCAGTCACTCGTGCACATTGCTACTGAAATGAAATCATCGCTCTCCACCTATGCACAGATGATGGGAGGCGCATTACCCATGAGGTGTTAATTCTCTAATGAAGCTGCAGAGGGACTAAGATGTTAGTTGGCTGGAACAATGATGTTGCTATGTGTAAGTGTTTAAAAACATTGAACAGGAACAGTGTGTTGGGTCTTTATTTTAAAAGAATAAACATGGTTTTATGGTTTTAAAGCCCAGTAGTGATGTTGTGTGTCTCAAGCTGACCTGTGGAGGTTTTCCTTTTGTAGGACACTCGTCTCCGACACTCAATGTCATCCGAGTCAGTTGCTTGTGCGCATGTCATCTGTAAAGAGAAAATGTATGATCAGGAACATAAACTACTGCCCGTCTTGTTGGAGCTCCAAGTCTCTCCTGTTTATGATGTAATCCTACCAGAACAGTCTGTCTCACTCTCTTCTTTCCAATCCTTTGAATAAATAACAGGCCAAAGCAAAGTTCATTTCCGGCTCAGTTTTAAAAGATAATTAAAATAACTGATAAATGTGGGTTCTTTTCACATAATGGCACAAGCTTACACATCTTCCCAATCCACTCAATTCATCATAATTACAGTCCACATCATGACCAACCCACCCCTAATGCTTGACTAATCTCTCTCTCTCACTCGTCTTCCATCTCATGGCAGATTAAAGTAGCCCTCATGCTTTCATTCCCACAACTATGGATAAACTGACGCACTAAAGAGAATTAATGACAACGCCATTCATCTAATTGAAATAGACATGACACATGGAATAGATCGTTTCATTTAAAGTGAACTATTTCATAATCAAAGACAACAATTGGTGGTGGCACCTCCGTGCTGATTACCTTTTCGTCTCGGAGGTCAAAGGTCAGCTCCAGGTTTTTAAGGAAGTGGTCGGCGAACTCTGGATACATGTCAAGCACCTCCACAATCTCCTCCCTCTGAATGGTGTGGAGGTCACAGTAGCTCAGCGCCCGTACGTCTGCACATGATTTCCCCGGCTTGCGGTACAGGTGGATCATCTCGCCAAAAATGTCGTTCTTACCTTGGGGGGATAAGCAATCAAATTTAAGTAACTGACTCCTGTAATCTAATCAAGGATATTTGCTTTTCTATAAGCCAATTTATACTTGGCTTCTTCAGAAACATCCACAGTTGCTAGGCAAACATGGAGTAGCTTGTTATGTAGAACAGTGTGTGGTGACCTATAAAGACGGGCCACCTGGCAGAGAAGCACAACAATGCTAAAGAGGCCAAAGGGCATCCCAGTCATCTAAAAAAGGATTTACACAATGCCGGTCTGTGCGCATGGAAGTCCCACAGGCCAAACATTCCTGTCTCTGTTCAGTGTGTAATGACCTACATGGAATGACCACAGGATGTACTATGGTTGCTTTAGTGGGGTATCTGACTGAAGTCAGTGATTATAGAGCAACAAAGTGTTTAATATTACATAAATAATCATGAAATAAATAATAAATTGGATTTAAAAAAATAAAATACAAATAAAACAACTTGAGATGACTGAAACCCAACTTAATTTCTTAATAAAAGAGTTTCACAATACTTTTCAGTGACATTGTGAAAACGTATTGTGAAATACAAATTCCACCCAGTCTGTCAATATGAAAATGATGAATTAACATTTCAATATGAGTTGAATGTTAATAATTCATCATTTATACGTGTTTCAAAATTTATGTATGACTATAGTCTGTCATAATGCATTTTCTAGAGCATGAATGCTGTGAACATTTATCTTGTTCACAACACTGAACCAGTTGATTATTACTAATTTCCATCTATTTAACATTGTGACCATACAGTAGGCCCCAGCATTTTCATATTTGGTGTGATGTAGCACCATATGAAAATGGCACCATAGTGTGAAAATACAGTAATCAGCGGTTCACGTGATGTAGCAGAGAAAATGTGCCGAGTTGTGTTTAACCTACAATTTCAACAACCATGATTCTCGCTTATCATGACCCTATGATGTCATCGGTTTTTCGCCAAATCTTATTGGCAGCATTAAAACAGTCAGAAGAAAAACTAATGCATAAAAAGCTTAATAGGATACACCTGCTGGCTGCTAGGATGAGAGGGGAGGAGGGGGATGAGATTGGATGTGATTACATTTGGATGCTGTGGATAATGCCATGTGGCTCAGTGGCTCCCGTCACCAAGAAAGGCATCACGCCACACTGACAACCTGGTGAAACGCTCCCTCACTTCCATTCTTAATCTGTCACTTCACTTTTCTCCTGAATTCCTCAAACTGCCCCCTTCCTTTTACTCTCCTCTTCATCCTCCCCCATCATTTGTCTTTTCCTTTTCCCCCGCCCACTTGCTCAGCTCTCCATCCCTCCCTGCTTCTTTTGTTATCCATCTCTGTTTGAAAGCATTCATGCTCTTTTTTTCCATCAACACTTCTGCTACCCTCTCCCCACCATGTGTCCTCCCCCACTATTTTCTGTCCTCTCCCTTCATCTGAGACATAACTGTGAGTCGGCAGCATCACAATGTTCTTTGATGTAAGTTATTACAACCTACCCGTGAGGGATCAGAGCTGCCAAGCCAGCCATATCACAGCCCAACGGAGCCCTCTTCATTTAGTTGGCTCAAACTTTAAACTATTCAAGGAATAGTTTAAAGTTTTGGGGATTTATTTGTTGAGCTTTAGATGAGAAGATCTATTCCATGTATATGCATTATACCTTTGTGTGCGTGTATATATATATATATATATATATATATAAAATCATTATCAGTAACTGTTGATTTAGGCATTTAGAAGCGTTGTCGTGTAAATGTCTCCACAGCTGACTTATCAGGAGAATGGGACCTCTGACCTTTAACATCCCTCTAGATGAAAGGCAGATTAATGAATGAAACCTGTGAAAACAGAAAAGGTCCCAAAATAATGACACGGATAAACATTTTGTTAAAAGCACAGACAAATATTGTGACGTCAGGAGAAACACGCTGACTCAGCTGATTATTTTGCAAAGATTGTGTTAAAATGTTAAATTTCACACAGGGCTGCACAATTAATTGCAATTGTATACAAATCACATTAAAGACTATTGCAATATCTAATTTGCAGGGGGGTGCAATCGTTAATGGGAAAATGTGTCAAACCATTCTGAATCAAGTATTGACGTGCTGCAGAGACGTCTAGACCTACAAATCCTTTCCTACATACTAAAGAGAAAATCTTTGTTTGGTACAGATCCTCTCATAAATCATGCTATAATCATTTTCATTTCTTGTAATTTTACTAATTTTCAATGAAAATGAGAATGATTATACAAAAATGATTGTTCCCTCCAATATTGTGAAACATGTCGCAATCTCAATATCTGTCAAAAATAATCACCATTAGATCCATGACAAACTACTGGATCACACAGAAAAGTGTTTGAGGTGTATACTAAACCCACCAAGGATGGCCACTACGACGTCATCTTTGAGGATTTCGATGGAGCCGCGGGAGACAAAGTATAGCGCAGTCAGCACATCTCCAGAGTGGACTAGGGTGTCTCCAGGGGGAGCATGGGTAGTTTTGAACCTCATGGCCAGGGCCCGAAGGCAGCCCTTGGTGGCTCCGTGAAACACCTTACAGCCCTCCAGGAGGTTCTGGTTGAGGTGGAGGCAGATATCCGCCTGCAGGCACTCTGGGAAACCCTTCAGGACCTGTGTGTGAAACACAGGTCAAGGCGGACAAGATTATGGTCAGATGTCATGTGGAGGTTGTATGCTAAAAAAAAACAAAAAAAAAAAACTCAGCACTTTGATGTGCAGGGATAATGTGTGTTGAATTTTGGTTTGAGGTGAAGTTGCAGGTCAAATTATTTTCTGAGAAATTTGATACAATTGCCACTTGTGTTCTTTCCTTCTTCTCAAAACCTAATATACCCTACAGTAGAAATAGTCTGTGATGTCTTTCAACAAAGAGCTACAAATCACTGTTCCACTGAGCCTTTCAGCAGCATTAGGAGCAGAGGAGAGACAAGACAGAACATTAAGAAACTGACAAGCTGCAGATAAATAAAACCACAAAGTAAAAACACAGGTTCAATATGTATTATGTCTTTCCTCTGTTTGTGATAATCTAGCACATTTTTTTTTAAGAGTTTACTGCCTTTTAGTACTGAGATGATGATACTACTCTATGAACCATAACCTGGTACAGTACATGCAAGACCAAAACGCATCAATATGCAATCTTGCCTCAAAGAGTGTCTGTCAATTGAACCATTCCTCAATACTCTGACCTGCTATTTAGTTTAAAAAAAACAATAGAAACAAGTATTACAAATGTTGAAACTTGTTCATTGGTCAAGCATTCCTACCCATCCGAGATAGCCTGGGAGACAATGAAAGATATTTTAAAAAGTAATTTTGACATTCACGTTAACATCGTTAGTGAGGACTTTCTGATGCATTAAAAACAGACTTATAATACACTTACCCTTTAAAGACAAAGATACAGTGACCACAGACAAAACAGCTAAGGATTGACAGACAACGTTAACTGACTGTAAAGGACAACATTATCTCTTCAAACTTTAACACCATAACAGACACTGGAAGGTGAGGAAAGGGTCTTTGAGGACACATAAGGGGCAGTTGAAACAAGAAAACACATTTCTTATCGTTGTCATTTGCACATAAAATACAATGTGCTAAGGACACAAGCACAGCAAAAGAATTGCTGCCTGAACTGTATTATGAACTGTTTTTCTGGCTCTGACAGGCTTTTTGTTGCTCAGAATCAAAAACTGATCTGTAGATTTGGAAAGGAAAGACTGAACAACATTTGGCAAGCGCAGGTGCCACCACGGAGCGTGCCGCCAAGCCTCCCACAATGGGAGGGAAACCTGGCAGCGCCCGGCGAGGCTGTGCCCACTCTCACAGGCGTGATTCACTCGGTCTCTGGTACCAGATGAATATCATGGGGTTGTGTGAGAATAAACAGATTTCATGCAAAAGGGACCTCAAGGTAAGCCACATACAAGTCTATCAGTAATAGACAATGTGGCCTGCGAGAAACTTTCAATGTTATGTGTATCCTCTGCAGTAAGTGGCATGCATAGGGAGATTAAAAGAAAAAAACAGCTATGATGGACAACAACTGTTCACAGTGTGTTCATGTAACAGATAAGACGCTGAGGGAACAATAACATGCATGTTTAGGACAATAACTAAACATTGCATATTAAAAGTCTAATGCTATTTGTTATTTTCTGTACAAAAAAGCTAAAAGCTACTGGCATCAAACAACTAGATGAAGCTCTACCAATGAGGAACATTCATATCAACATAGTTGGGTTAACACATGTACCTCCTGCTCTTACCAGTGGTGGGGTCATTCCATTTGACATGAGGCAGACATGGAAAAGACAAACTTATATAAGTACCATGAAAAGTATCATAATGAGAGAAGCCAGAGTTACGGTGTGCATAAGCAGTAACAGTGGCTTTCATTTCACTCGTGGCTATGACTGAACATTGCACAGTATATTCATGATGAAAACATTATATGACACTATGCCAGTGACATAGCGAGATTGCTTCACGATGTGGTAAGAGGATTTTTTTTGACAGGATAGTTGAAACTCACAAATGATATTGGAAAGGGAGAAGAAGCAATAGAAAAAAGCAACAGCACCCTTATAATTTATATTTTGTTACCATCCAGTATCCCCCCCAAATAAATAAAAGATAAACTGGTACACACAGTCCTCACGTACCATATTCATATCGATGCCATTAGTGTACGTCCAGGCGTGTTGAAAGTACTCTTCCAGCCTTTGCCTCAGTGGGTTTGGGATCTGGTGGAAGCGGATGAATTCTTTGACCCGTAGCATCTGCAGGTGATACCTGGCTGTACCTGAATACAACCTCTGGATGATGGCGGACACGTTCCCAAAGATGCTGGCGTACATAAGAGCTGGGAGAGAAGCCATACAGGTGACCATTGAGCCATGGTGGCTAAGGCTGGTCAAACACAGTACTTCTTCCGTTTATTCAAAACAAACCACTGTTGCTCAAGGAAAGGCCTACCTGGTGTAATGCAAACAATTGCAGGCTCTAAAAATTTATTAAATCCCTACTGTGTTATATCAGGGGGTGTAAATAGTACATTTTAGGGCTGCCCTCTTAGTCGATTAGTAGGCCATTTTTTTATGCACATTTCCAAGAAACTTATAAGCACATCTCTGGTAAACATGAGTTAAAGTGCTGCTTTTGCATAATTCTTTGTGAAGAAACACAGTTCAGATCTGTTGATTAAATCAACTTAATCAATTAGTTGACAAAATCGTATGAGTGTTAGTTGACCAAGATTTTTTTTAATCGTGGACAGCCCTAGTACATTTAAAATACAGTGGATTTAAAATGACCATGTTTAATAATTGAGTAAATCTAATATTTATTGGCGTATATCAGTGTCACTATCTGTAAAGCCTACTGTAAAAGTCTGGTTATAGAGGTTCAATAGCTCCATAAAATACTGTACTATTTACTTCAATACTTATTTAACCCTGATTACTGATGGAATCAGTAATACAAGAATTAAAATACTGTATGTACTATTACGCAGCTGTCACTCACATCCAATGAGCATGACACAGATGGAAAAGATCTTCTCAGAGTTGGTGTTGGGGGAGACGTTCCCAAAGCCCACACTGGTTAGACTGCTGAAGGTGAAGTAGAGGGCAGTGACGTACTTATCTTTGATGGAGGGACCCGAGCTGGGATCACTGTAGTTGTATTTTTTTCCTAAAATTAATAAGAATTTAGGACAGTACACACAATTACTAAAGTTGTGTTTAGCAACAAAAGTGACCCTACATTTTACTTTAACATTTTGTTTGAAAGCAGAACAAAAACAAGGCAGATCACCTATTGACACCCCCAGATTGTCCAGCCAGCCAATCTTATGCTCCAAGTAAGGCTTCTCCACGTTTCCAATGGCATACCAGATGCAGGCCAACCAATGGGCGATAAGGGCAAAGATGCACATGAGCAGCATGAGGACGGCAGCACCGTACTCAGAATACCGGTCCAGCTTACGGGCGACTCGTACCAGCCGTAGGAGACGGGCCGTCTTTAGTAGACCAATCAGAGTGGTGGTCTAGAATGAAAAACAAACCGAGAGATATACAGGATTTAGGTAACTTGAAAGTATATGTAACCCCCCCCCCCCCCCCCCCCCCCCCCCCCCGCATAGGTTGATGTTTAAATGTTAAAATATGCTAATATGTGCTTTGATGCCCCTCAGGCTTTGTGGGCCTTGGCTTTAGGTCCACTTCCGCCTCCCCTCGAGCTATAGTCTGGTGAATCTGGGCACCTGCAGCCTAACACAGATCATCAGGTGCTAAAAAGAGCCTTTCTGCACTGCTGGACCTCATGGACGTTTGCCGCTCCCAGCTTAAACACTTACTATTCGTATTGTGAGCTACTGTGCAGAATGGTCTATACAGTAGCTTTTGTAAATGATCCATAATCGCGCCTATGGAGTGCGAGCAAATGGATGCTGACTGCAGTTTACTTAATGGCCACAAGAGTCACTAATAACACAGATTTTCAGAAAATTCCACATAATATCTTTAATACAAAAAAGTAACATAACTCAATCTGTCAAATGAATATAAAAATGTAGTGGAGTGAGGGAAGAAAAAAAAAATCCCCTCTCCCTTGGATGAACTTTTGAAAGCACCTCAAATGATGCTCGGACCTCTTTGCCTTTTAAGTAACATATTAAAATATCCTAACTAAATCAGCAGTTATGCAGTCAACATTTGAAAATGTTGACATTCATATTGTCCCAACACAACAAAATCATTTCCAAATGAGATCAGGGGTTTCTGATGTGACTTCAACATGTGGGAGACGGCAACAGAAAATCCAGAATCATCTCATGTACATCACTAGACACTGATAACCTTTTCCAGCAATCAAAGTGAACATATTGTTTGTCTTCTTTCAGTGTCAACAGTTGAAGTCAGGGTCATGAGGATGAATATCTTAGAGATTAAAAACATATGTAGGTTAGGAATGCCTAATCTTATTGCCACACCACACAGACTAGACACTGGATCATTCCTGTCGGTGTAGAGATCTTTCAAAGTCTTGGTGTTCGTCAACACAACTTCACTGATGCAGCCTATGGCTCTGCAAATCATGACGATCAGAATGGAAGTTGCTTTAGTTAAACAGACTAGCATGCAAATAAGCGTATGACTCATTAGGCTGATGAGGCACTTTTAAATTACTTTTATTTTACAATGAAAGAATTAGCTCTAAAAACAGTGAGAAGAAAACAGCATCTAAGCAGCCCCTTAGAGTACGCAGACACACACACACACACACACACACACTACAATGCGCACACACACTGCCTTCTGTTCTGTTTAATTTAAAGCACTTTAATCCTCCCATCTCAACTTTCTAGCCTGACTAAATTAATACACAGACTATGGGAGGAGTGTTGGTGAGAGGGGGGCAGCATACAGCCATGACACCAGTCTTAATCCATTAGTGTCCTGGAATCTGTAAGCACAATAAGTGAGAATGCTAATAGGTCCTAACACTGCCTATTGTGCCTGACAATTAACCATAATATCCGTGGGGAAATGTTGGCACCCACCTGCAGTAGTTAGTAGCTAACTGATGTCTCTACGTCCCTAGTTTGTACAGGTGATTGTAAATTGTACATGGCTCACTTAAAGTATTACATTAAAACCAGTAACAAGGCTAGAGTTTTTTTCTTCTATTTCTTCTTCTTTCTTAAAAAAAAAAAAAAAAAAAGATGATACATGAAGGAGAGTGGGTCTCCGTCATTATGACAAAAAGTGCTGTAGCCGCTTCTGATGGGTCCATTAATGAGCCTCCGTCCTCCCAATCTCACCCATAAATCACCGCCATCATTCACTGCTGTGCATCCGGCCAGCGCCCCCATTCACTGACAACTGAGCGAATAATGAATGAATCCTAAATAGGAACAGATGAGCCATAACTTATCCATCATCTGTGAGCATGCATTGCCTTAGGTGTAGTGCTGCTGACTCTGAGTGACCTGCACAGATGACACAGCACACGGTGTATGATCTGGCCCACACAGTGTAACGTTGATTAAAATCTGGGCTTACAGTAAGTCGGAGGCGTGTGGGGCTGAGGAGCCAAGCTAAATCTCCCATTAGCAGCCAGCTGTATAAAACATATCCGCCAAATATCCCTCTGGCCATCTGCCTTTCCAGGCTCTGCTTGCCACTTTAAAACACCAGGAGTCAAACAATGCTAGGATGCAACCTCTTGACTGAGTACATGCTATCTTATATTAAATGTCTTCTCATGTTATATTACTTATAAAGTAATAAAACATGCTTTTTCTATATTCTCCAAAGTTAGTTAAACAGGAAGCTGTAAAATTGACTGGATTGACACTAGCTTAGTCACTGGGCACATTTGTAACTCTTACTACCAGTTTTTTGGACTCGTTGAAAAATGTGTCAGTCGAGTATTTTAATATTTAATATGAACTTTTCTGAACTTGTAGTTGCACATACGTACAATATAACATAAATATAAACAACAAATGGCAGCAGAATCTGTAAATACAACAATATTACCACCTGATGAATGCAAGTCCAATATTCTCTCTCCTTTCAGCACTAATTTGGTCTCGGCCAATTCCTGAGAAAAAGATCTGGTTCTATAGTTATATTCTGCTATGTTCACCAGGTAGTTGCTAAATTGGTCTGTTGTTGCTGTGTAAATGAGGTACAGTGGTAAATTTCTTTAGGGCTTTTTCACTGAAACTGCCTGCTGCAGCAGTAAAAAGAATGCTGATGAGAGCAGCGAAAGATAGAAAGAAAGAAAGCAAGCAAGCATGCTGGGTACTGCAGAGTTGGTGATGACTACCTGTGTGTTCGTCACTGCAAGTGACACTTTTCACATACATGCGGCCATGTTATCCATTGTTAATATGAAAATACTGACTACTATGTTCCTAACCCTTACTGGCTGTCAAAATGCCACAAGTGGTCATATTCTCTCCAGACTATTCTATACACTAGAGCTGCACACAAAACAAGCAATATTGCTTTGCATATTCATCCAATCTAATAAGAAAACAAAGATACTATCTCCAGCTATATTTTTGTCTGAGTAAATGGTTGCACAATAATTTTAAACACAAGTCTGTGTCTATTTGGACTGTTTGCGGTATTTCAGCAGGGCAGAAGTGAGATTGAGGGGGCTGCTTGTTACAGTCAACCTGCCTCCTCTTTCTTCTCTGTTTAGCACAGCCATTGCTGAAGGTTTTGCAGCATAATAGATTTGGAGTGCACTTCTGTGGTCTGCTTCAACTAAAGGCAAAACTACTGCACATTTTGCAATCTGACATATGTGAGGTAGAAAAACTAATTAGATAAAGCTTGTTTAACTTGTATAGCGTAAGAGCCATAAAATAGCTCTGTGCATGTGGTTCCCTTTAAGCTAATTTGTGAGCATAAAAAGCTCTCGCCTAAGGATAAAATCTAATCAATAATAATCAGTAACATGGCCAACTTTATGGCACTGCTTAAATGACAACAAATAAAAACCTGACACTGAACTAATGTTTATATCAATTTATTACTAAGCACTGAAAGAGATATCTCACTATTGAAAAAAATAACATTAATACTACTAATTTTCAGTAACATTACCAATGCCCTAAGACATTTTGGGTTAGTCTTGGCTGAGTTCAGTTGTCGCCTGCATCTGACCATTTTCTGGCCTGCAGAGCTAAAATCCTGCACTGACAAAGAATCTCTCATGAGAAAAATACTCTGCCATGTTTCTAGTCAAACCAGAAAAAAAGATCTTACCATATTGTTGGAGACAGTTTCCAGGCAACAAAGGTGCACAGATTAGGTCTAAAAATAGTCTGGGTCTCTGTACAAAGAGCTAAAATAACACACCTTCAAGAAAAGAGTTAAAACTGTACATGGATGTGTTATTTTCAGTTTCTGCTGGTGATTGGAGGAGCTAAAAATACAACATTTTGTCATTCTACTCATTCTGTCAATGAGTGCTTCTGACACAAGCGGTAATGGGAACACACATTCTGTCACTGCGCCAGGCATCTAGCTGTATGACGAGGACATGCATCGTGCCGTGGCGTCGCTCAGCTGTCTGCTCTTTTTTTCCCACCTGCCACTCACTGCCAGGCTCTAGTCGTGGACCCCCTCAAAGGAACACACACCTAACGGTAAATAATGACTCTGCAAGCCAACGGACTGACATCAACACCGGCCTCAACACACACATCAATATTTGTGTGTGTGTGTTTGTGTGTGTGTGTGTGTGTGTGTGTGTTTGTGCGCTTGGCGTTGCATCATAAACCAAATTTTAGTAGCTTGAATGCTTCTCCTTTGCTTTCTTTTGTTCTTCCATAATTTAAAACAACTGAAAAGAAGATGCAAGGTGGCGGCCTGGCATCTCACTGCAATTCACTTACTGTAACTTATTAATATTCAACAGTACAGTAGGTACTAAATGCCAAGGTAAGTATTCTGGGGTTTACTTATAATGAAATTGTTATTGCAATCTCTAAACAGCTCTCTTTGAGCATCAGATAACTTGCTAAGCCATCTCCCTCAGACACACACGAGTGAAATAGTTTCTCACAGACACGGTGGTTAGGGAGGCTGAGACCTTTTCAACTGATTTGGATTGCCCAGGGCCGTGCATTCTGGCTCTGATGGAAAGAGAGCGGAGGGAAGCAGATGTGACAGCCGAGCGTCAGATTGCTTTAGAAGTCTAAACAGCTCAGAAACATGAGTGGCCCTCAGCCACTCTGGAGTTACACAGGGAGCCTTGGCTTTGCAAGGTGAATAAAAGTTTGTGCACTCAAATTTGGGCTTCTCAAATAGTAGTATTAGATGCATGTAGTTAAAGTATATGTTCAGGGAAAACATATTGACCACAGAATTTTCAACATGTTCAACAACCAAAAGCTTCCTCTGAGAAATACTCTACATGAATCCCACAATTAATTAACACAATTATGCCCAATTAATCGCAACGTTATCAAAATCGCAATATCCACTAGTGGAATATCCAATATTTGCTTAATATTTGTTAAATGTGTCAAACCATTCTGAATTAAGTATTGCGGTGCTGCAGAGACATCCTGGCCAAGAAATCGTATCCAACAGACCAAAAATCACACTATAATCATTTACGTTGTTTTAATTTTAATATTTGCAAGTCAAAATGAGGATAATGGTGGACAAATGTTCATTCCCTCCAATTTTGTGACTCACATCGCAATGTCAGTCAAAATAATCAAAAATTGATTTATTTCTTAAATCGTGCAGCCCTACAGTGCGGCATGACTAAGTAATTAATTCCCCCTCTCTCACCTCATCGGATCCTGAGCCAAAGATGAGCAGGTCAAATGGGATGGCGGCCACCATGTCTATGAGGAACCAGCCCTTGAAGTAGTGGATGGCAATCTTGGCCGGGTGGCTGACCACTTCCTCGTTGGCGTTGACGTATGTGGTCCTGAAGTTTATAAGGATGTCCACGATGAACATGATGTCCACCATCAGATCCACCACATTGAGGGGTGAGCAGGAGTAGCCACACTCCCGCCTCCTCTGCTCCTCGATGTCGTTGAGGAGGAAGGCAGCAGAGTAGGGCGTGAAAATGGCAGTGTAGATGACCAACAGCAGAATCAGCCAGTCCCACACTGCTTTGAAGGGACTGTAGTGAAGGATGGTCCACTTGTCCATGCGCGGGGTTTGAAGCTTGTACTCAGGCAACACGTCTGCACCCAGAGAAAGAACCTGAGGAGGGGGTAAGAGAGTTTATCAACTTAATCTCATGAAATTTGAATAAAGTGAAGGATTTATTTCACTGGTGTCCGAGCCGTTTGATAACCAACCAAAAACTTTTTAACCAAAAACTATTATATTTTAAAGAAAAAGTGTACTTTAACAAGGTTTTGCTGCAGATTTCTGTTTAGAGCCAAGTGTCTTGGTTTAAAGTGGCACTTTAGTCATTTTGCACATTAAGATCAGTGTTCACTCATCACAAGGAGCCTATTAAAATAGTACTAAAGTGGATGAATTACATATTTAGTCTGAGAAAATACCTTGAATTATTTATTTAGCAAATAGGCTGTCTAACAAACTGGAGGCCTGTGAAGTGACGTTTGAAATACTTGGGAGTTTACAAGGTAGGAAAGGTCTAGGAAAAAAATGCAATTATGGGAAATGTAGGATTCAGCGTCTTGGGAATTAGTCATACCATCTCAGTCCCTGCTAATTTGATTTTGACAATCCTTTTTTCAATCTTTTCTGCACAAGTAGCCCAACTTTGTAAAAGTGAAATACTGAATCACTAAAGTACCGTTAAAGCTGCAATAATGGTCATATATTATTATTATTATTATTATTATTATTATTATTATTATTACTATTAATAGTAATAATAATAATAATAATAATCTTATAAAACAAAAAGGTAATTTTTAAATTCTCCACTGTGCAGTAATTCTGCATAAAAGTTCCCATGTAGATGAGGTTAGACTGATGAGTCGCAGAAGAATATTAAACATGCCTTCTGGTTCATGAAAATATGTTAAATTCTTCAGAATGTAAATACTGTTTAATATAAGCCAACATGCATTAGCATTTACGTTGCGTTACATTGATGTACGTGCTGGTTTGTAGGATTGTATTATGACATATGACTGAAGATTAGGTCAAGTAAAGGTCATGTTTGTAGATATGTGAGTAATCTAGCTCCAGGATTTGATCTTCAGATTGTAAAGTACATACTGTATTATCCAAATGCTATTTAACATCCTAGAAAACCTTGCATGAGTAGATTACTTGAGGCATACTTTCCCACTCTCCCAAATAAATCTTTCATGTGTTAATTGAAGGATGAAGAAAAGCTTCTAGTTATTATTAATAATAATGTAATATTCTCTCACATGTTCCATAAAGTAGCAAGTTGTTTTTGAGCTTTGCAGCCCTCTAACTTTTCATTCCCAAGTAGAATTCAAACCGTCCCAAAGTAAATGCTGGTCATCCCAAAACAATACAGTTATTTTGATAATTTGAAGTGATGCATAGCATAGATTAAACACCTTTGTCTCCAACTCATCTGCGGTACATTTTGCCATTGTGCCCACTGGTGACACCAGAATGCGCAAAATCCAACCACCACTTAGTGACGCCATTGTAACTGCCTGAAAGTTGCAGAAAGTACACTGCTTTTAGACATTGTGTCTGTGACTGAGTGCTCTTTTGCCAAGAGATTAAAGATAAGGTTTAAATAGTATTTTTTTGCATTTTCTTTCTCTATCGTTTGTCCCGCAACCGTCTCACAATTCATTTTCTATTGTCCCTGATCAATTTAAGTTAAGTCCGAACCCTGGCCATGGTTTCATAACCTTGTGAAGATCCTGTGTACAGCTACTATTGAGGGAGGAACACATCACTTATGTGACAAAAAATATCTAGGAAGTTGTTCATAATTTAACATTTGAACAGAAAAAAAACACTTTAGATTAAAAACACAGCAGCATGAAGAAAAACAAACAGTGTACATAGAGGGAGTGTACATACAATCTTTACAATTGTTTTGCATTAAGGATGGAGCAAACATCCATTCTGGCGAGCCTGGATGTCCCTATTATTATCTCTGTTATTGCAGTTACCATATAGAGCTGAATAACTTTTACCATCAATATTACACAACCGTCATGGACCATTTGGGATTAGAGTTTCAATGACTTGGAAGTAATTACAGGCGCAGGCAGAGAATACCATTGAATTTATCTAAGTGTCTGACTAAGCTCTAAGGAGGAATGCAAAGAGAGAGAGACAGGTGAAGTACATGAGCTAGAAGGGCAGACAGGCAATTACTGTGTACCCATCAGTGAAAGAATGAAACAGAGAGGGATAAAAAAAAAAAAAAACACCACTTTCACCCATCACTTATTGCATTCCCCTGTGATTGAGAGGAGAGGACTCAGGGACAGAAGGATGATGTATGCCACCAAAAAGGCTGAAGTGTTAATAAGTGAATTAGTTACTAGAAATTCCTGCCCTTTGTGCAATATGGAGGCGCAAATGCTTTTACCCTCCCATATGGGTTAACCTTTGAAATCGATCACAAACCAAAGGACAAACAAAAGGAAATGTCTTCTATTATTCATCAGGCTGTCACTTCATTAAAAGCAGGTGTTCCAAATGCTTGTTCCATTATGGTCACAACTAAATGTGTAATTGCAGTTGACCTCTGCTTAGATTTGTGTGTTCTTAAATCAATTTCTGTTAAATAGTCAAGAAAGGGGTGCAAACACACCACGAAAAGCTTGAACATACTGTACCTATGACCGTTTTGGGGATTAACAAAATATAGCCAATCTTTTTCTAAATAAAAGATCATAAATATTGTTTAACATACCTAGTGTAGCTATGTGCACTTGGCACAAATGAACTCTTGTGAGATAATGGAACATCAGACCGGGTTTCATTTGGACCTTGGCCGGGTGCTAGCTCTTGCTAGAAGAACTTTTCACATGAAGGCAGAGATTTAAGGCCCACACAATTGAGAAGATTCTCAGTCTTCACAAATTCCAAAACTTTACAGATTTTTGCGGAGAGCCTCGCTTGGTCTTACCTGCGTCACCTTGTCAGTTACATTGTGTGTACGGTCTTTGACCTTTGGGGCGATGATGGTTTTCTCAGACAATGGAGGGGAAGGACACTTCTTCTCATTGTTGGCCTCAGAGAAGTTGAGCGTGATGAGGGGAATCTTGTTGATGGTGCTGTACTTGTTGAGGTTGGAGTCCGAGGTGGAGCCGAGCAGGCTGGATTTGATCTGGCTGAGTGGCCCTGGAAGAGAAAGCATCAGATGGAGGATGTCATCATTAAAAGTTGCCAAATCTTGTACTACTGTTGGGCTATTGTTCATCTAAAGATTTCTGAATTGTGGACTTTAGAGCACAGTCTAGTGTTCATTTGTGATTGCTGTGACATGGGTAGTGAGCATGGGGTGGTCCTGACTTTTGGAGTGAGTTCAACCACAACACCACACAGGGAATACAACAGATACTGAAATATAAACTCTACACCCTCTGATTGACCTGTCTGTGTGAACAAGCCTTTCAAAGTTTTTCATTAAGAAATAATGAAGAACAATGTTGGTGAAAGAAAAGAATGATTGAATGCACAATCAAATTATGCAACTCAGTTACTCAAACCATCTATCTGTCTGATACAGTGTGTTTAGTCAACAAAATCTTCCTTCCTCATGCTATAATATGGTATACATTACTTTTATTACATTATAAAGTGTTTTCTAAAAATATAATAAAAACTAACTCTTAGAAATCATCTCCCTGCCCTATTGTGAAAGCATTCAACACTGCAACAATATGTGACAGCACTACACACACTGACATGTGACCAAAATGAGTGATAAAAGAGTAAAAAAGAGAATTGCTGATTCAGCCTTGTGAATTAGCAGAGAAAAGTTGCACTACCCCCCCTTCACAAAGTACAGTGCAGTGATAGAGGGTCAAGGACAGAGAAACAGACAGCTGAGAATGAGAGATTGCATGCACAGCTTCAATACATGCGACAGTAAGGATATATCATTACAGTCATGAAAAATAATTTCAAAAGGAAAAGCTGAAGCCATACCCCCAGCCATCCAGGAGCGAGATACTAGCAAACCAGAAGAGAGAAGAAATTGGGGGTAAAGGGGAAAGTGGGAATATGGAGGGGTGGTTGGATTGCAGGGTCAGTAATCATGGGTACATAGACATTACTTAAAGTATCACATTACAGCATATATCAGGAAATAGGGAATTTGGCGGTTCTGCGAGCAAACTTTTATAAATTTCAAATTAACATACAATATTGTTGAACTAATATTAAGATTGTAACTAATTACTATACTAACTAATTAATTCATTAAGATATTAATATTTAAGATATATTAGATATTGGCCAGTTATATTTTAATTTTGGGAACTCCTCATTTGATCCAAAACAACAACTCAACATGAATGTGTTATAATCTGTGTCAGAGAGATAATGTCGTGAAAGGCATGCAGCATCAGCACTGCTACAGGTCCATTGCAATCTAAATGTTGACGTGAAAAGGACAAATGTGAGCATAGAGAATTGAATTGGAAACACAGTCAGGTTTCTTTTCATTTCCTAAGCCATGGCAACGAGAAACCAGAGGTTGCATAGAAGAAAAGAGAGGTTACAGACAGTGGGAGGTATCATCTTGTAAAGCTTCATTGATTTTCTTCAATGAACAAAAAGGAAAATAGAGATGTAATGCGTTGCTTCATGCAAGCGCGTGCAGAGGTCAGTGTGGTTTTTTCAACCGAGCCTTCCCCTGGGCAACTGGTTTGGGATCAGCAGGTCATGCGCACTAAGACTGAGTCATTTAGTGCTGAGCCAGTGTTTCGAGGCGCCGGCCAAAGCACTTACAAACACAGGCAGTTGTCCACCAGAGCATTTGCATTCAACATAAGCCTCAGTCATGTGGGAAACTCATGCAACGAGCAGGCTTTGTGCAGAATACGTTATCGAATAGACGTGCTCAAATTTAACAGGTCAAGATGCAGCAGGGCTGCGGTTTGTTACCTTTCATATTGCGACCATTGTCTGTGTAAGAAGAAAGAAAAAAGGGTGAGTGAGTGGAGGCAAGAGAAGAATTTCGGGTGCTTCTATGATGACAAATGGGCGGCTGGCATCAACCCCACCCCATCCCTCACCCTACTTCCCCCCCCCCCCCCCCCCCCCCCCCCCCCCCCCCCCCCCCACTGTCCCCATGAACAATTTATTACTATGAAGTAGACAAATTACTGTGTCAGCCACTGGGATCTATTTAAATGAGAATTGTAGATAAGGGGATGGGGGTAGACAGATTGGCCTGAAGGAAACGGCCCGTCTGGGGCACTTTTCCCCTCATCCAAATGAGGGCCAAAAGGCTAATGAGTAATTCAGACTCAAAGGAAGATAAACAGCACACAGTGTAGATGGTGACTGACTATAATACTGATTAAGAGACTGGCATCCCCATCTCAAATTTCCTTTTGTGGGCACCACAGCGAGTTTGGTAATTACTATAGCCAAATTATAGTAATTGCTTGTTACAAGTAATACATTTGTTCATAAGTCTCTTAATGTAAAACACAGTTGGGTATTGACCACATCTCACTCTTTGCTTTGACTGGCATCACTTGGTAAATAGTTTTTTGTTTCAGCAGTGATCACCAACCATGCTCTATCAAATGCCAAAAACATTTCTAAAGATCCCCTCCATCCTTCTCATATTAAAAGTTTAAAAGTGTACCGTCTTCACTGAAAAATCAATTCTAAGTATGTTCACTGAGGCTTCAAGTTTTCACATCATACTTGTAAGTTCAGTATTGGCCCACAATTGGCTTTCAAACTAGTTGCCCAGACAAAAGTATTCACATTCATTACTCAGGTAGAGGAATAGATACTAAGGTTTAAAAAGACTCCTGTAGAAGATGAAATATTAACTCAAGCTTAAGTAAAAGTGTAAAAGCACTTTCAAAACTACTTAGTGTATAAAAGTAAAAAGTAAAAGTAATGGAAAGGGGTAAAAAAAAAAAAAGAATATCAATATGCTTTTTCAAATTAGACGGCAGGTTTTGGATACAGTCAGCTTGTGGTACTTGGGTGTGCAGAGCTTGCATTTGAAAAGAGTTGTTTTTGCATCCAACCATTTCAAAATTTCTTCCAGGTACAGCCAGTGGGGTAGAGGGGGGCTTGGTTGGGATATTCCGCTCGAGTTTTCTTGAGTCTCTGCCACGGACGTCTTCGTACTAGGCTACATATTTCTGCTATTTCTTTGCTGGAGTGTGAAGTGATTTGTGTCATGTGCAGGTGGGATGGATCGCGTACAAACCAATAAAGTGTTGGAATGGTATACGATTATACTTTTCATCCAACCACAATCAAATTCACTCTACCCAGATGGTGCAATTTATCTGGATATGTTTATTTTTTTGTGTTTTTTTAAATGATGACAAGCCAGAATGAAAACAAGCCAAACTGAAATAGGAGTAACAAGGCTATTTTTAACTGAATTCTTTTTTTTATTTAGAATTGATGGTTAATCTGTAATATATGTAAGGATTTTTCACAATAAATAAAATTGAATTGAAACTGTATTTGTTTGAAATTCAAAAAAGCTGCCTTACAGCGTACATTAGTAGCATAGTAGAGCAGATTCCTACCTTCACTGGCGTGTCTGTCCCTGAACGCCATCTTGGAGTTGGACCCAAAACCTTCCATGTCATGTAAGGAGGAGGCTCTGCGAATGCTGCACACACTCTCTCTGGAGGCGGTTGGAGTGAGGCCCGGGATTGACGGAGCTGCAATGATAGTACCCTCATTGCTCTGTAGTTGGGTCTGGGGGATGGACTGGTCCGGGTATGTCCGATCCCAAGGGCCCTTGGGCGACGAGTGGTCCAAAGGCCCAGACACAGGCGTGGAGCAATGACTGGGGTCGATGAGGGCGCGGGTGTCATTGGCGTAGGAGGGACTGCAACTCTCGCGGGTGGTGGGGAGTTGGTAGTCACGCGTGGCCACTGAGCCATCGCTGTGGCGAGGGGAGTCCACCATGACGGCATCGGGGTCTTCCTGGGGCAGGGACTGCTTGCTGATGCCCAAGTGAGGCAAGGCCGGGAAACGGAAGCGAAAGAATCTCCCTTTCCCTGAAAGAGAAGAGAGCAATGAGAATGAGATTATCATCATACTATTTCAAACAATCATGGTGACCAACAATGTATGGAGTGCCTAGGGGCTTTTGCATCACATAGACAAATCTAAGGCAGTGAATAGCTGAGTTACTCAAGTCAAAATAAATGCTCATTCTGCCTCAGGCACTAGTTCAATCTTCAACTTCCTTCAATTATTCATGGAAGAGGACATTGGGTGAAATATTATAATGTTAGTAGTGGGTTGAGGAGTCAGTCCTGTAAAGGATTATGTGCAGGATTTTAAGGAATGATTGATGGCTCCGGAGAAGATAGAGGAGAGTGACACAAAAGGATATTTAGGGTGCTGGAAAAAATGAAGAAATATAAGTATATGGTTGAGTGTAAAGTTTATGCTATATACACAGTAGACACCCACACCATTCATGGTTAGGTATATTCAGTTGCATTGAAGATTATCTCCAAACGTGTCAAGAGAGGGTCAGTCTATGATTTCACGTAAGGAAACGGTGGCTTGCATGTTGTGAAACATTTAGTCGCCTGAGCATATGCCATACATATCAGAGCACTGTCTCAGTCCTCAAAAACAAGTCTTACTGCCATGACGCACAGTAAAAAAAAGAATTGCCTTTATAAAAACAAAAAAGCGGAGGCTCACACTTGAATTTATGAGATAACCTCACACCACATCAGTTTGTCCTCTTTGTATATTTGCATGAGCAAACAGCAGCACATACTGCTCAATTGAAATATCTGCAAAGAGTGGACCAGCTGGGGATGTATTCAGAGACAATAGGTGCTAAAACATAATATAAAGTGATTTTTAGGCTGAGGAGGGAGCAGCACCTTAATCTTCCTTATTGCTCCTTATATATGAAGGACTTCTATGTGAGACTGAGAGGGACGAGAGAGAAAGAAAGTCATTTTAGACAATGCTCTGTGTATTCTTGGGTTAGAGTAGTGTAAATTAAGTCACCAGCCTAATGTTGATGACACCAGAAATGATCATTGTCATTTAATTGGTGAGCTGGATCAGAAGCTAGAGAAAATCAACACAGGACAAAGCAAGTCAATCACCTTAATGGAATGACGTTGAGTTGGTGCTTTTTTTGTTAAAGAATTATGAACAATTTATATTTCATCTGAGCTTGGTGCTGCGAGACAGATAAGACGGCTAATCAAAAATACTATCTGATTCATCAGTTTGAAGCTGATCCCAAACCAGGAAACCCAATTTATATTCCAAAGAGAGTGCAAAATACAGCAAAACCCTGCTGACTAAAACATGTTAACTTCCCAAAAAAATTGTTTTGCAATCACACCACTGCAATAGTACAACTTGACATTTTTTCCAATTAATCGGGCAACTCTTGCATTTCACATTTCCGACAGCTTGATTTTCCGACCAAGATGACACTTTAAGAAAAATAATGAATGTTAGCAAAGAGCTGTTTTCTAATTACTGCGTCTTGTGGATAAACATGTGCCACAAATCTTTTAATTAGCTCATAATTCAGTTGGCCATGGTGTCATGGTGTGTGCTGACAACAATGTATAAAGCTGTATTTAATCGTTATATTGAAAAGGCTGAACAGGGTGCCCTTTGAGTGCTGTTACTGGGTACAGAGTGAGTGAGTGAGTGAGTGAGTGAGTGAGTGAGTGAGTGAGTGAGTGAGTGAGTGTGTGTGTGTGTGTGTGTGTGTGTGTGATCACTCTCACTCCCTGTCTAACCCTCTCATTCTTTCTCAGCAAAAACTCACTAGCGGCTTTACACAACCAACGGACGTACAGTGGCCCTTGTTGCTATGATACCAGATAGTAATATTTGCATTACATATTAATTTGGCCCTCAGATCCTCCTGTAGGGGAGTGAAATGTCTTTCTGTAATGTGAGCATGATTCAGATGTCTGGTAGAAGTACAAAGAGAACAATAAACCTTCATCCTTTGGTAGAAGCGGGGCAAAGGCGCCATGTTCTTTTAGTCTCTGTCTTGTTTATGTGGAGTTAATGTGCTTCCTAACTCATTTGCATGCAGTGTTCTTCTACCTTAGGGAGTGTTTACCTGGCCTCCCAGTCCTCCTATTACTCACCAGCTTTAGAAAATGACATGGATAATTTGGCCGTGTTGCCACTTTGCCCCATCCTCAATTATAGTGAGAGAAAATTGAAGTATGATTGCAATTAGCCTGAGTTAATATTTTTTATGACAGTTTTCCTAATTAGACAACTGTCAGCCGAGTGTGACAGTAATCATGGGGAGAGAGAAATCAAAAAGTAGACAACATTGTACGGTCCATTGCATAGACCTATACCTTGTGGTTTCTTACAAGTTCATGTTATGTAAAGTTCTAAAGACTGAGTTACATTTTATAGTGCCGATATGAGGTATGAATGCTCTCTTTTAACTACAGAAACTCCCAAAATCCCTAAGTGCAATATTGATGTGTTTATTGCACAAACTGACGTTAAACAATAAACAGTAAAAAAACAATATATTGTGGAGCCCTATTTCCTACTGATGCCAAGTTCACTGTTGGATGCCTTGCAACAATACTAATATATATGAAAAAGTTGTGGTCAATACATTAAATATGCATTGTTTTAGTGCATGTGTGCGTTAACTTATGGATCTGTGGAAGTGGTCCGGCTCAGCTACATCAAGGCAAAATGGTGGCAGAATGGATGGATAGTCACTGAGTGGAAAAGATGAGCAGCACCGAATGCATGGCTATTCATTCCCCAGAGGTAATTAAGATAATGCAACACCTGGATCATCCCCTCACACCATCTGAAGGCAGCTGGTCCTATACATACTTAAGAGCTATACTTCGGAACACCATGGGTTTCAGTGAGTTAAATTTACATCTGTAGCAATTTGTACATCTGCATTGTTCTCTTAAATTATGCAGTTAATCATGGTCTGTGACCTCTGTCCATCTGCTAGTTTAAAAAAATCCAATACTAAGTCTCTAGAGTTAACTGAGGGAGGGCTGAGATGAAATGGAGCAGAGCAATACCAACCCTCTCCAGTAATCCCTGCGATGGCAGAGGTTGCATGTAGGCAGAGGAAGAGAGAGAGCCAGACCGTGTAAACATATCGGGACCTCACAAATCGGATATTCAGATAGACTTTAATTCATAAAGAAGCCTGCTCCATCAGGGATTGCCCATGTGCTTAGGCTGAGCAATTAGCTCCCATAGAACAGTGAAAGAGGAAGGCCTTATCAGTGACACTTACACGCCTGCACACACACACAAATGAAAAGCTTATACGTTCAGGCATGGTTTCGCAAGGGCCTGAGTATACCCACAATCACACGTGCACACAAACACACACAGACAACACTTGCTTATATACTCAACACACGCATTCCCTCTCTTTCCACCAAACACCCCATGAGGAAATACAGCCTATTAGGGGCCTCATCCAATTACAGTCATCCAGAGGTGACCTATGGTCCTCCATGCTGCTGCTTCATTTGTCACAGACAGGAATTGGAGAAAGAGAGAGAGACACAGAAGAGAGAGGAAGCATCAAGAACAAGTTGGAAAGCAGCGCAGGGGAATTGGCATTATACACTAATACAGCGACAGCACTTCGAAGAGTGCTCTCCAGCACTGCTGCAGTAGTTCATCAGGCCATCTTGGCAGGCTGTGAGCTATAATTGGCCAGACCTCTGAGATGATGGCAGCCTAACACATCAGTGTCTGGTAAATGCTGGTGTCAATGTGCCAAAGGAGCTTTCTAGCAGGGAATTCCTATACTGCTGCAAGTAGAAATGAATGCACAAGGTGGAGGTCGCAAAAACTTATGTCTAGGTTTAAATATTATATTACAGAGACCAGATACTAAACACGTATCCATTATAGCATCTAGCAGGGTGTGCAACATTAATTCTAGGGTCATCTCAGTAAAAAGGCACAAATTTATTTGGATGTGGGGAAAGGTTACAAGTAATAGGTCACAACTGTCTGTTACATTACTATCATTCCTTTACTTCCTCCCTGCTCCTCCAATCTAATCCTGTGGCGACTTCTTTCTTCAACTGGAGAACATGCAGCACATACAGTATGAGAACAGAAAACCCTTTTTAAAATGCAATATTTGTTACTCTGTATTTATAGCATGGTACCAACAAGGCCAGGATTAGTGAATAAAAGCTTCCACCAAATGCCATATGTCATGCCATTTCTCCAGCCCGTTTTTGTCTTTACTCACGGTGGTCAGTTTTGGACGGCGTGGTGTGGTTGAGTCTCTCCAGTGAGTCACTGCTGCCTTCATCCAGGACGTAATCAAAGTTAAGGATGAACATCATGACCACGCCCTCCTCATTCTTCACAGGGATGATATGGGTGACACACAGGAAGTTTGAACCTAACCAGCAGGATGACAAAATCAAGGTTAGAAACGGGTAATTATGGGTTTTATGTTGTATGTTTGATGGATTTATACATGAGGATCACTTCCTGAATCCTGAAATTGTTTTTTATTTTTATCAATCTAAAAAGGAAAAAATGCCTAATTTAAAATTCCTAACTTGATTATTTTCTGTGCAAAACAAAATACAAACAGAACAGCTTTTCAGATAAACAACGGTTTGACCCTGGAGCTTTCCATTAACAATCTTTGACATTCAAACATCTTATTCCAGATAAAGCTGTGTGTGCGAAAAAAAAGCCTGTCAGAGAAATGAGGGTGAAAAGGTCAAGAGGTCCGCTGAGAGGAAATCCTCTGGAGCTGAAAGATTTCATATATCCAGACGTGCCCCGAGTCCGTCTGCTGCTGGGTACTGCACGGTTCAGTACTGTCAAATACAAATAAATCATCCAATCAAGTTAACATTAGTGCCTTACCCGGGATGACATTCAAAGTCATCACAAAATAACATGACAATGTGCACACACAATGAATGCTTGGTATACATTTCCCTTAAAGCAACCAGACATGTCTCTTCATCCTCCAACTGAATATTCTCAATCCCATAGAAATAACAAACCACTCTCAGGGCCAGATGTACCAACACTTTTACGCCTGCTTCAGTCATATTTGTTTTGCAGCGTGCGTAAAAAAGCATGGAGAGGTATGTATAAACAAGCCGCGCTGAGGTGAAAGCGCAGAGTGCCTGTCGTGGAAACTGAAAATGGAAAATTGTGCCTTTTCGTGTCATGCATATGCATTTACGGGAGGGTCAAGGGGAAAGGGGGAGCTTTCCATAAATAGATGGGAGGGGAAGCGTAAAGTGCAACTAATTATATATTCCGCGGTATGTACACAGTTGAGTGAACACGAAATCATTAAGCGTTACAGATTAAGCAGCCATGCAGTATTACAGTTACTGGAAGAAATTAAAGATGACATTGAGTCTCCGACTCAGTTTTCACATTCCATTCCAGCAGTTGTTGAACTCCTCGTTACATTACAAATATTGGAATCAGGATCATTTCAAAACAGTATTATCATCAGCAGTGGGATTATCCCAGTCTGCACTCAGCTATATCATAGCACTATAAGGCAAAGTACTTAATGCTTTGCTACAGCGCAATTTAAAGTGTAGTGGGAGGAGAAAGATGCCGATTACCCAATGAACTGCAGGTTTGGTAAATACGACGTAAGATCAAGTATCACAGCGTGTGCTTTCTGCAGTTTGGCCATGGCGCTGATTATACTACATTGACAAATGTATGTACATCTGGCCTTCAGTTTCTAAACCATAATAATTTGAGAATTGCCGATGGCTTCGCAATGGGAGGTTAATTTAACGCGATTGTGCTTGATGATTATGCCACATGTCTAAATGTTCATAATTTATAGAATAGAATAGACTTTGTCATTGCACAAGCTTGTTTACAACCAAATTTGCTGTGCCATACCTGAATCTAAAAGTACTAAAAGTCATGGATACACAAATAACAGCTCTAACATACACTTGTGCACAGTCATCTCAGTCAATATCAAAAGAGCATTCAAGAGGTTAACATAGATGGTGCACTCTTAATACCAAATCTCTTTTCCTAGCTTCAAATTAAAAAAGAAAAGATAGTTGTTAAGCTATCTTAGATTTGGCTAGCTTTAATAATGTTTAAACAGTGGTATCTCTGGTTGCCAGCAATGGCAGGATGACATAAACAAAAACTATGACCAGCACTACTGGTGTAGAAAATTAAATGTACTGTATATGAAGTTTATAAATAATGAACATGGACATCTCTGGAAGATGCTCTCCCTCACATTAGGCTCTTAGTCCTGCTGTCACCAGGAGGCTATTTATAGCTCACCCAGCAGGCACCCAGCCTACAGCATTTCTTTCTGGGGGAACACAGAGACATGGACACACACAGACACACACTGACTCTACTCACAAATGTGTGTGTGTGCTTGCAAACATGAATGCCTTTGCACACTCACACAGCCACACACAGACCTACACAGGCAAAAATAATAATTGCTGAATACCAGTCTGCATTCATTTTCTTGTAGTGCCTTGTACAAAATCCTATTGTGAAGCAATAAAACAACCCGACTGCTTCAATAGACTGGGGTTTGATTTATGTATTGGGGAGCCCTGATTCTGCAGGGCTAAGCAGTAACCTGCCCTTAATAGTACATCAGTGTCACGGTGAGTGGATGGAGCTATCAATTTCAGTCAGAGGGAGTGAGGGGGTGGCAAGCAGTATCACGCCTCCTCGGCTTTCAGTGACAATATGCAAAAGAAGCCCCTACTCCAAGTGCAGGTGTCTGGATACTGTAGCTACATGTAAAGGGAATACATACTGTGACAAAGACAGGGTACAGGACCTTGTGTGTCAGTGGAAGGTACAGAACAGAAAAAGCGCTCTAATATTGACAAATGACATGATTTACCTCCGACTTACAATTTCAAATTCTTGTATTTCACCACAACCGACGTGAGTATTGAAAAAGTCCTTAACTTTTATGTAGCCCCTCATCTAAAGACAATTTGTTGAACGTTTTATACAGCAATGATGAGATTCCTATTTTGCAAAATCCGAAAAAAAATTGACTTTGTTTTCAAATTGAAATAAAATGATCAAATCCGTCTCCATGGGAACAAGTGAGCGCTGTAGAACAAAAAAACAAAATCCCGGTGCCAAGTTGGAAATTAGTCTCATTCGTCTCCAGCACAAAGCAACTTCAAGAGGTTTCTTAAATGAAATGAGATCTTTAGTCTGCTGAAGACATCTGCCAGTTTATGGAAAACTGACAAAGATAGATAACATTTTTGTTCAAAATGGGCACATTTAACAGTTTATTTATTATGTATGCACCATCATGCAGCAGCATCAGGGGCAATTTCCACCCTAACAAAGCATGGAGATAAAGTATAGACGCAGCTAAAGCTTTAGCTAGAGAGGATACATTCATACACTGCAAAAAAGGGGAGTTGAAAAACAAGATAAAAACACTAAATCTGAGGGAAAAGGTACTCAAAAAAAGTGAAATTATCTGTCCATGCTGCAAGATACTTTCACTGGACAAGCTGCTTGATTTAAGATTATAATGTAAAGTTGAACACTTAAAATAAGAAATTCACTCCTAAAACAAGATAAATTATGTAACACTTCTAAATAAATAAGTTTTTTTTTTATCTTGGCAAGAACCAAATCATTTGCAGTGTACTGATTGAATGTCTCCTGTGGAGGAATTTAACAACACAAGTGTAAAACAAATGACTAGCATGCACATCAACAAACACACACATGGGCTGAAACATAGGTCTAATACACGCACATTAGTTCATACACATACACTAGTGGTGCTTAGTGTAGCCTCTGCATGCCTCAGGAGGGGATACAACTCCAGCTTTGTAAAGCAATCTGTGTGCGCATGCATGGAAGCATGCACTAAAAATAAGCCGCTTGGAAAATATAGGCATTTATAATTCATAGGAGCTAAGTATTATGTTCTAGAAAACATAATGGTTGGACTTGTTTAGGCAATATAAGAATGAGGAGGCTCGATAGTTATGAGCATGTGTGTTGAGAAGAAGAAAACGAGAAACAGACAGATATGGTTGGATATACAGTATATGAAAAATGCGTTCTCAAAATTGGATGAAAAAATATAAAATATGTAGATACAACAGCCCGACTGATATTTCGGCGGGCCGGTATTATCGGCTGATATTAGGCCTTTCTCGGTATTGGCATTTATAATGGACGATTTTTTTTGTCAGAATTTATAATGACAAATGACTGATAAATGATGATTTAAAAATAAAAAACGACGATCAACCATGTTATGAGCGTTGGCGATGCATATTTTTTTCCACCAGAGGACGCTCTACAACGTCCCTGTTGGCAACAATAAGTTTCATATCTTAAGTTTGTATTTTTATACAGAGAACTTTAATATATTTTGATGTTCCTCTGTTCTGTTGTGACAATAATTTTTTTAAAATTTATTATTATTTTAGTGATAACTCATAAATAACTACAAATAACTAATGTTAGGGAAATCTGTTTTGTAACGTGTTTCTGGAGAAAAAAAAATGTGTATATATATCGGGCGATATATCGGCATATCAGATTTTTAAATAACCAAATATTTGTATCGGTCTTAAAAATCCTTTATCGGCCGGACTCTAGTAGATACATTTATTATCTTTTCCATTTGGCTTATTGCAGTTATTAACTGTTTCTTTTGGTTTAGCATAAGGTTCATCAGTGTTATGTTTATGCATGTGCTATTTTTTTTTTCATATCACGTTGTTTTGGATCAATTTGCATTTGAAAGGGAGAGGAAGTGGACATGGGTCTCAACCATATTTTGCGATGAGAGGGGTCTGTGTGTGTGTGTGCTTACATAATGCATAGGTGTGTGTGAAGAGGGGAATACAATGCTATATATGGGTATATGACAATATGGGGATGACAAGAGACCAAGGGAGAGTTTGTGTGTCCATAAGAGTGTCTGTGATAGCCTCCACTCTGACCTGTATGTCTGCTTATTTGTGCTTTAAATCTACATTTAAATGACAAAATAAAATAAAAAATAAAAAAATCTACTTGTGCTTTTAGCTGCATGATTGTACTAATTTCATTTTGCCAGTACTTTCAAAGACGTGATGAGGCACAACATAATGAAGCCACTTTGAAGCAAAATCAACTGGTAATACCTATTATTTTCCATTTCCCTCTCTTCCCCTCCATATCTTAATATTGCTTGCTTTGTTTTAGTCACTGACAGTCTTTCCCTTGCTTTTTCTCTCCACATCTTCTGTTTTCCCCCTTCACTGATTTTAATCCACCCTAGCCCTCACTGTTTTCTTTTTCTATTGCTATTGTATTTCTCTCACTATTCTTGGTTCTCTCTTCTGCCTGACTGTGCTTGCTCTCCCTCTCTTTCCTTATCTGTGTATGTCTCTCTCCTTGAGAAATTAGCTGCTCAGGTTCTCTGCGGCAAGGCCACCTGACGGGTTATAAGCGGACAGATAAAACAGATCCCCGGTGCTGCTGCTGATGCAAATTTCTCCCCTTCTGCTTGAATATCCTGCCTCAACAGAGGGTCAAAGACAAACGCACACACACACACACACACACACACACACACACACACACATATACACACACACACACACAGAAATAACATTTACATTTCTCAGTTACACACTGGCAAAGAGACAGACAACCATGCACACACGCACGCGCACACAAACACTAATGAGGTTCACAGATCTCAGTTCAGCACACTCCGAAGCAGGGAAAGACACTGGCACACACACACACACACACCACACACACACACACACACCACGCACACACGCACACACGCACGCACGCGCACACAGTCTGCCGGCAGCATTAATTAGCAGAATGTTCTCTGTCCAACTACATCTAATAAGCTACCGATGGAGCTGGTTTACATGGTGCAGTGTAATGAGAGAACGCACCTTTGAAGGGAACAAAACCGCTTTGGTCAAAGCATCTCTGTCCTGAATATTCATATGGAGCTGCAGAGTAAAACAAAGTTAGGCATCCTAATGTGATACATCAGGTGCCATCTACTTCAGATATATGCATTTAGAAAACAAATTACCTCCTCTTGTCTTTCAAAAACAGCATGACTCAGCATTCTCCCTCGCAAACTTAAAATCTACAGTCATTGATGATGGACTAAAAAAAACAAACAAATCTGTTCTATTTTGGTCTCTAATCTGCTGAGGACAGCGGATGGAGGAAAGTGCTGATTTGCAGTTTGTGAAAGAGGCAAATAATCTCAAATTTGGTGAAGAGGTGAAATTGACCTGATAAACACAGAACTGCCAATCATCTACATAAATGTCATTAAATCCAGAGTCAAATCATATATATATATATATATATTATTATATATATATATATATATATATATAATATATTATATATATATATATACAAAAAATAAAACAGCCTGATAAACCTTCTGCATTGCCAGTGCATTGTTGCACCAGCTTGTTGTATCAAAGTCAAGCCACAAGCCTTAAATCTGAGTGGAAATGTGGGTCTCATTTCCTCCCTGATGCCGTGCAGCCTACCTGGATTAATAGGTCTACCTGGTAATCTGTTGCTACACAGATGGCTGGGGAGGATGACAGCACAGTGTGGTACCAAGTGCATACACAGAATATGCCAAATCACTGTATGCTGAGGAGCTCTTTAATCTTTTCAGACCAAAGCTGCATTGTTTAGCGTCATCTCTTTGGAACACACCACTATTCTGGTACTGTGGGGATTCGGTTTTACGTCTGATAAACCAAAAAGTTTAAAATAGGCGGATCCGCATACAAAAAGTCACCTCAACGACTGGACTGGATGTCTCACCAATAATTTACTTGGGTGACTGGTCAAAAGAAAGACATTAGTCATGGAATACGCACAATGATATGTGCAGACATATGGATAAATGTGTGAAGAATTAGACCATAATAACGGTACTTTTTAAGATTTATTTAGTTCTCTTTGATGTTGGAACTGAAAACGGCACCATGGTTGGACTTCAATTTCAGATGAACACTCTTACGTTACATTGCACTGATACACCACTGACCAACTGTTCCCACAGAGTTGTGCCTTCACCTTGATCACACAGAGCTATCCAATACGCCGCGCACCACGAGCGCACACGCCACCACACACACACACACACACACACACACACACACACACACACCACACACACACACACACACACACACACACACACAACACACACACACACACACACACACACACACAACACACACCACACGTATTTTCCTAAAGTCATATTAATTACCCTCTATGAAGGTTACGTCAGTTCAACCTAATTTAGCTTGAGGGCTCACTACTCTTCTGTGGTAAAGTGATGCACATTTTCTTCTCACAATTTAATTCCACTCAATTCTTACTGAAGCGTGATTTTTATTGTATGAGGTTTAAAGTTTCCACATCACACAAGGTGCTTATTGGATCATGACTGGTTCCAAACTAATTACAGGTACGTACACTTCTTAAACTCAGATTCAAGGTGAACGCAAACCCCCCCCCCCCCCCCCCCCCCCCCCAGCAGATGCATATGAAAACAGCCTTCTAGAGTCAAGGCTGCACATACATCATCCTTCACAGTGAATATCAAACAACACAGCCAAGGAACAATGAGCAAAACAAAGAGGAGAGGAACTTTAACAGCAAGACCACAGCGTAACAACTGTCCTCCATTCACAATTCTACTTCAGCGAAATTGCTTATGTATTAACAAAATGTACACGTAGAATTGCAACGATGAGTCGGTTAATCAAATTAAAAGTAATCAGCAGCTTTTTTTGATAATCGATGAGACATTTTGTGTCCCTGTGTCACCTTGTGCTATAAGACAATGCAATGTGCCTTTTTCAAAGTTTTTCGATGTTTAATAGACCAAATAATTTATAAAGTGATTGTAGAAATAGTTACCAGATTAATTGATAAAAAATAATTGCTAGTTGCAACCCCAATTTTAAAATACAAAAAAAGAGCAAATATGCTCATAATCCAATATGGCCTATTTCAGAGGGTTAATATATGGAACCCCCAAGGTCCTGACATTTTCTTTTTATTTCATGCATACAAGATAATTTGTGCACACAAGTCACTATCTTTTTCAGCAAATAAAAATAAAAATCAATATTTTTTCAGAACTTCAGGAGCCCTCCTGTTAGTTTTGTTGCAGGAAGAGTTACGTTATCATCAGCGCATGGCAGATACATGTAGATCCAGGACAGAGAGAATGTAAAGGTACTATTCTTATATGGCAAATTTCTAATCTCAACAACTACTCAAAGCGCTTTTACATAGTACAGGAACCATTCACCATTCACACACATTCATACACTGTGGTTAAGGATGCCGTACAAGGAGCCACCTGCTCATCAGATAAACACATCTACACTCCGAAGCGCAGCATCGGGAACAACTTCAGTGTCTTGCCAAAGGACACTTTGACATGGGACTGCAGCGCCAGGGATCAAACCAACAACCTTCCAATTGGCAGGCGACTGCTCTACCACTGAGCCACAGCCGCCCAAAAGGCAAATAACTCTGAACATTGTGGGTTATTTAAATTTGTGCTACATTATTTTATCACAGCAAAGCCATGGGGAAACTTTAGTTACTAAACAAATAGCAATTGTTGAGTGTGTGTTCATAGGCAGTGCAGTGACAGGAGTTCTAGTTTCAAGACGCTGGAAATGTCATTAGATTCTATTTCCACTATCAATAATTAAGACAATGTAGCTCAAGATGCACTTTTTATTTACAGTGGCAGGGTAGCTAAAGTGTAGCACACACACACTACAAACACACATCAGTTTATCATGTGCTGTTCAGTTGAGTCTGACAATGAATGCAGGATGGTGGCATATGAAAATCTTGAGAGCCCTCATTTAGAGAAACTGCTGCCAAGAGTATCGCAGTCAAAATCATTTTCATTTGCAGCCTATGCTTTTTTGCCCAGGACATGGTGTGTGTATGTGTGTACAGGTATGTGTAAGTGTGTGTGTGTATATGTGTGTGTGTGTGTGTGTGTGTGTGTGTGTGTGTGTGTGTGTGTGTGTGTGACACTGATGTGAGCTGAGCCTCCAGCAGCAGGAAGCTGTTGGTTGGTGCTACACTACACTGCTTGAGGGGTTACAGTGACATCTCCCTACTTGTTTCGCTGCCTCCTTCTCCCCCTCTCTCTCCCTGTCAAAATCTCAGCAGGGAGCGTCTTTGCAGCTAATTGTCATCAAGTCAACTTATCCGGGTCGCTCTCTGACCCTGTGTCTGCATACCCGTGTGTCTGAGTCAATCCCTGCTACACTATCATTGCCTCCCATTTGATTTTACGTCTGAATGTTTGGTAAAACATCATTTTTCAGGATTGATGACATGTAGCATAGACCGTTTTCAACTTGTTTTAGGGATAGAAAACATACAGTAATTCCCTTAACTTGACACTGCTGAGCAAAGATTATTAAAGTTGGGGAAATAAAAAAGTTCATTGACCTTGTCCCGGAGGAAGGTTGGTTTATTTTGTTGCCTTCCATTCCAGGGAAAATGTCCCTTCCCATTCTCTCTCGATAACATTCAGTTGTACTAAGAGCTGTGTCACTCTGATGCCGGCTCTCTAATCCAGGAGGGCTACCTTATGCCCGGGGTTACAACATCATCAGTAGCGGCACGGGGCCTGATGGTTGGAGAGACTGTCCCATAACCCAAAGGTCACATGTCAAATTGTTGCAACACAGATGTCTGTCCATCATTAAGCATATCAATGAAAATGTCCACAAACTACAAACCCAGCATTTATTCCTCCATTACTGTAGAAAGTAAAGCAAGGTACAAAAAGAAGTTAAAACAGATGTAACTGTTTTACTGCAAGTGACCAGAAAGTCCTTTTCATTTATACAGCACCCTCCTCCCAAGCTCTAGAACTTATTGCTCCAGTGGCAAGACAATTTCATCTTTTGTAACTTTAGTACTGTTACCTCTACTCAATAACACTACAGTGCCTTGGCCAATTACACCAAGAAACTTCAGAAAACAAAGCCAGAAACAAATTATTTCATGATTCTTTTAATAGTCTCTCTCTTAAATGTGGAAACAGAGAAAATGTTATATAATGGCTATTGCATTGATATATGTTCTAATAAATTAAAGGAAATCGGCTACTAATGGGTCACAAATCCATCTACTCCCGTGACCCATTGTGCAATTGTGATACACTGAAGCCCTTTGAGGATGTGGAGGCAGCCAATATCACCTGCACTAGAAAACCAGAAACAATCAAAGTGTGGTCAGTGTATAATGACTTTGAACATGACTGGATCATTTTGGCAAGAGAGTCTATTATTTAGGGAAAGTCCTTTAAATAGAAGATCACATGCTGTATTTGAGTCACACCAACCTCAAGGTCCATGCGTTCTGTTCCAATATTCATGTATTAGACACTTTCCATTATCGGAGTGTAGATTGCAAGCTGTAAGAGCGTTTTTCATATAGCGGCAAATGATCAGATGACAAGATATTCGAGTGCACTCTAAGTCAGGCAAGGATTTAATATCTTCAGTAGGGTTTGGATTTCACTCTGAGATAATTCACTTCAAATTAGTTATAGTTAAATTAGTTTAAAAGAAAATATAGACTGGTGCTGTTTTACAAGTGTATCCAAATACAAATATCTTGGAACAGGCTGAGATCTCATACACTGGCAAATAAATGCTAACTAAAGCTTAGTCTGTTTTAGAATCAGAGGATGAGTCACAATGGAGAGCATAATATAAATAATTTAGTCATTTTTAATGTTATGGATTATGGTCATCTTCATTCATGCTTCACTCTCAGATTCAAGATATTATGCAGCTATTTTTCCCAAGTAAACTATTTCATGCGTCATTGTGTTCTGTTAATAGAAAAGTTTGATGTTGAAATCCCTTTATGCCTGTAAAGTGAAACATATTGAATTGTACTTTTTGTTGACTTGCTACGTCAGATATGTGACAGTGAGCGGGGAGATAAGCTAAGGTCATGGAGCAAGTCCTGAGATATCCATGGAATACAACAAAGCCTTGCGTAGCAGCATTAACAAGAATAAGCTCTCTGAAGCTTTAGGCACCAAGCGGTGTCACTGCAAAAGGTTATCTGGGAGATCATGGTGGGAGATGGAAGGCTCTGCGGACTTTGTCAAACAGCAAGCTGTGAATGGTGCCATAAATACACGGTTTATCATTATGAATGTGCGGTGCAGCAAACAAGATACCACAAAGCAAAGTGATTTGATTGGACGTGTTGGAAAATAAAAGTTGATTTGTATGGAAACCTGAATATTTGGACTCTTTGAAAACAGATACTTAATGTGACCCCTCCCAATCTGCCTGCCTGTCATGTTCTGCTCCTTTGTTTTCAGGTTCTAGGAGTGGGCTGGCAGGTGGACCTGGGGGGTCGTCTGTACCAGGCCACCTGGGCGTGGCGAGCAGAAAGCATAAAAGCCTGCCCTCCTGGAAGTCACTCTCTCTCAGCTGGTCCTACGGCATCATCCACCATTTTGTTCTTTGTTTGATTTGTTGCACCATACAACACACATCACACCATTCATTCACTCAACCACATATGGCACACAACTGATGTCTTCTACACTTACACACCCCATTGTTATATTTATGCTGAGTTAAGTTGTGTTATTAGTCTATTTAGTTAAATAAAATACGGTTTGGTTAATCTGTGTGTGACCTCCCTTTTGTTGCCGGCCTTGAGCCAGGCGGTAACAAACGGGGCCTCGTCTAGGATCTTCAGTACTGGGAAACAGGTAATTAAAGAAAGAAAAATAATTAGAAGAAAGAAAAATAATTAAAAAAAAAAAAAAAAAAGTGTTTCACACAGATTTTTGACTTGCTTAACATGTCTTCATGTACTGCTAGGCAGGGATGAAGGCTGGTAAGTTCTTCACAGGCATAATCAATTAGGCACACCCGTTGTCCCCATCTTTTTCTGTGTTAGTTTGTTATTTTTGGTGCAGCAGGTGGCTAGAGCGGTTCCAGAAGCTGCTCGGGTGCACTCTATGGCGGTCTAGGTGATTTTCAGCATGCTGAAAGTTGACCGGGTTACTGAGCTTGTGCTTAAATTATCCCGCCGCTAGCCTGCATGTAGACTACGGTTGAGTGAGAGAGGTGGTATTGGCTAGGCAGGTAGCCACAGGAATAAGGTTCCATAATTAATGTAGCGTGTCATCCTTGTTTGGTTATTGTGAAAACTGTTTCTGGTGGTGTTCTTGGCTACCTGTAGTGTGACAGCTCTCTGTCTGAAGAAATGGCTTAAATTGAGGTATTTGTTTGGTGAATGGGCACCCGGATAGTTCAGTTGGTAGAGCAGGCGCCCATATATAAAGGTTTACTCCTCGACACAGCGGGCCTGGGTTCGACTCCGACCTGCAGCCCTTCGTTGCATGTCATTCCCCCTCTCTCCACTTTCATGTCTTCAGCTGTCGTGTCAAAGGCCTAAAAATGTCCCAAAAATCTTTAAAAAAAAAAAAAAGTGACTACTCCGACGCCCATAACATGCATATTTGTCGTACCGCGATGTCCTGCAGGAGTAAAAAATGTGCTACTAAGTTCCTACGCTGGCTCTGCATTGCCGAGACTTTGCTCTGCTTTGCCTGTGTCTGTCGGCTTGTCCCATAATCTATGGTTGCAGAGATGCAAATGATGGTGAACTTGACCACAGTCTCTTTGTCAGCCAAACCTATTCTCCCGTGCTTCCTGGGTGGTCCAGAGCAGGCGTCTGATGTTTCTGCACCAAGCTAGCCGTCACTCCTGTCTTCGTGGTCAGACCAGTCGCCGCTAAAGTTGGAGGGCCATGTATTCAAGACCTTCATGGTAAATGGCTTGAAATAGCCCAGAATACACATAGGATTATGACCAAAAAAGGGCACAATAAAGACAAATGGGTATCCTCAATCACAGAGTGGAACAATTGTGGTCCAACAGCTTGGTAATGTGCGGATGTCAGGTTTTGCTGTGAGTACAACTAGCTCAGATGAAACAGGCCAGCGGCCGTTTGAGTTTCCCTCTGACTCAAAGGGTTTGTCGATTTAATCTCCATAAAAGTGACTCTGCAGGTGCTGCAGTATGCTGATCCCCTGCCTGGCATTTAGTGGTGGGCTCCTAAAAATGCTCCATTCATAAATGTAGGCTTTCAGCAAGTAGAAATAATGTCTGAGTTATCTGTATCAAAAGGGTCAAGCAGAAACTGCCTGAACATGAAGATATTTTAGTAACATCAACATATAAATGGCCTTGCTAAGCATCAGGTCTGCCACTATGCCTACGAGGAGGACTGACGAACTCAAGCAACACATCTTGGGAAAGAAAATGCTGATGAAACAATATGTATTAATACTTTCACTCCACAAATAAATCTAGAAATATACCATATGACAACAACCGCAAGGAAGAACTCAAAACAGCATGAGATCTGATGAATGTAGTGGTTGTTGATGTGCTTATAGCTAACCAGAATCCAGAAAAGCAGGGATCATGGTCTGAAATCACATACTGACAAATAGAAGTGGTTGATGAGTTACTCAGGGCTTTCTTCACATAAAAAAAAAACTAATAATTTGGGAAAATGATCTCCCTTGCTCAGATCCAAATCATCATTTATCTCTAAGACACCGGATGGATGAATGGTATCTCCTATGCACAGCACTGTCTGGTGTACAGCTGTAAGGGGGGGTGTTAGCCCCTCAATGGAGGCAAGAATGAGGAGAGACTAGGGTAGGGGGAGCTACAAAGCGAGGTGTTTTAGAATAAGCAGGTTGGGGGAGGGGGTAGTCAGAAGTCTGCTTATGGTAAAACCATCGCATAAAGGCAGCATGTCTTGGCTTTATCCATAGATCCAACAGAGTAACCTACAGTGGGGCTCGAAAGTTTGGGCACACCAGGTAAAAAAAATGTATTAATGTGCATAAAGGAGCCAAGAAAAGATGGAAAAATCTCCAAAAGGCATCAAATGACAGATTAGACATTGGTATAATATGTCACAAAAGTTAGATTTTAGTTCCATCATTTACACTTTCAAAATAACAGAAAACAAAAAAATGGTGTCTGCAAAAGTTTGGGCCCTGCAGAGTTGATAGCATGCACCGCCCTCTTTGGAAAGCTGAGACCTGACAGTGTCATGGATTGTTCACAATCATCGTCTGGAAAGACCAGGTGATGTCGTTCTTAAGGTTTTAAATGCCCAGACTCATCTGAACTTGCCCCAACAATCAGCACCATGGCTTCTTCTAAGCAGTTGTCTAGAAAACTGAAACTGAAAATAGTTCACAAAGCAGGAGAAGGCTATAAGAAAATAGCAAAGCGTTTTCAGATGCCAATATCCTCTGTTTTGAATGTAATTAAGAAATGGCAGTCATCAGGAACAGTGGAAGTTAAAATAAGATCTGGAAGACCAAGAAAAATATCAGACAGAACAGCTCGCAGGATTGTAAGAAAAGCAAGTCCAGACCCACGTTTGACTGCACGATCCATCCAGGAAGACCTGGCTGACACTGGAGTGGTGGTACTTCATTCTACCATAAAGAGATATTTGTACAAATATGGTCTTCATGGAAGAGTCATCGGAAGAAAACCTCTTCTACGTCCTCACCACAAAAATCAGCGTTTTGTCGACCGATGAGGTTAAAATAGAACTTTTTGGCCGGAATGGGCAAAGGTACGTTTGGAGAAGAAAGGGCACAGAATGTAATGAAAAGAACCTCTGTCCAACTGTTAAGTGGGGGGGGGGCAATCATACTTTGGGTTGTATGCAGCCAGTGGCACAGGGAACATTTCACAAGTGGAAGGAAAAATGGCTTCAATAAAATTTCACCAAATTTTGGACGCTAACTTGATGCCATCTGTGAAAAAGATGAAGTTAAAGAGAGGATGGCTTCTACAAATGGATAACGATCCTAAACACATCTCAATATCCACGGCGGTTTACATCAAGAGACATAAACTGAAGGTTTTGTCATGGCTTTCACAATCTCCTGACATCAACATAATTGAAAATCTATGGATAAACCTTGAAAGAGCAGTGCGTGAGAGACAGCCGAGAAATCTCAAAGAACTGGAAGACTTTTGTAAGGACGAATGGGCGAAGATACCTCAAACAAGAACTGAAAGACTCTTGGCTGGCTACAAGCAGCGTTTCCAAGCTGTGATACTTGCCAAAGGGGGGAGTACAAGGTATTAACTCTGCAGGGTGCCTAAACTTTTGCAGACGCCATTTTTTATTTATTTTTTATTTTGAAAGTGTAAATGATGGAAATAAAATCTAACTTTGTGACACATACAAATGTCTAATCTGTCATTTGATGCCTTTTGGAGATTTTTCCATCTTTTCTAGGCTTCATTATGCAAATTAATACATATTTTTACCTGCGGTGCCCAAACTTTTGAGCCCCACTGTAATTACCTTTAGGCAGCATACATATATTAACTACCAGTAAATCAATATAAAATAATACATGTATGACTCCATTAGCATAATTAAAGAGCATGAACATAAACTATTCCCTTTTTACACAAAGTCATCATCTTTTCGGTTTTTAGCCACACTATGGTCAGTCCACTACTTTGGTCCAGACTGAAAAATCTCAACAATGATTGAATCCAAATGACTTTGGTGATCCTCTTAACTTTTATCTAGCGCCATCATCAAGTCACAATTTTACTTTGTGAAATACCTGCAAAACTAAAGGACATTCCTATAGACCTCAGCTCTATTTTGAGTTAAGTGCTAATTAGCAAATGTCGGCATAACAACACATTAAACTAAAAATGTTAACATGGTGAACAATATAGCTGCTAAACATCAGCATGTAAGTATTGCCTTTAGGGAAATTCACATGTTTAACATGCTTAGTATACTGCTTCAGAGCTGCGGTTATATCCTCATACGCAGCTACTGTTAAACCACAATCGTTTGGTCAGTTCAATTCATACGGAATCCAACCTCTGTCCTAAGAACCAGCTGTATGTCAGCAGCAGCTCCTGAGGTGCTGAAGGGACAGTAGTATTGTAATGAAAGAAATACCGGTAGGCACCGTTATTAATGGTTTGTTGTTTTTATTTCCCAATCTGCATACAGTGACACCAGCAATCTCAGAGTGACACTAAAGACCTTGACCAGATACCGTTAATAACTTCAGAACATATAAACAGCGGGAGAGGTCTGAAGACTTCCCTTCTTTATGCGCACCAGAGCAAGAAAGTAGACCAGTAAGTGAGTAGAAACCTGCAGGGGTCCCAGGGTGAAGCCTGTCTCACCTGCATGTCTCAGTCAGTGTAGATACATTTAAAACAAATTAAGTGTATCGGTTCCATGAGTCAGGAGTGTGACAGACTTTTCCTTTACAAAAGGAATCAATTTCAAATAGGCGTTGGTTGAAATGATTGTTGTCACTTTTCACATCATTCTGCATGTGTATTAGGGCCGCTTGATTATGGAAAAAGAATAATCACAACATTTTTGGTAAATGTTAAAATCTATCATATTTTAATTATTTAACACAATTAAAAAATTAACTTTTTTGGGGGGGTATTTGCAATTGTTTCTAAAAAGCATAATTTATCACAATTACATTCC
>NC_045756.1:2581056-2584596 GCF_008692095.1 Etheostoma spectabile
GGCCTTTCTCTCAAAGAAAAAGTCTTTGGATCAGAATAAAACCTGTTCTATCAGTTTTACTACTGAGGGTCCGTTCAGCTTCACACATACAGAGCCAATGAACAATTCCAGATACATAACACATTTCCACTCGCTATGACCACTACTACTGTCATTGCCAAAATATTAACACAAAGTTTAGCGACAAAACAATATGCTGAGGGAGCATTACTATGTTTTTTCATGTTGGTTTTGAGCAGTATGCATCCCCACTAACCTGGAAAAAGCTTTAAACAGTAAGTGAATAACGTTACGGCGTATCGGGGCATACAGCGTCCCCTGCGGCGGGGAGTCAGAGGGACCGCAGTGTTCGTTGATGTTAGCTCATTGTCTCACCTGGGGTCTGATAAACACTAAATTCAACAAATTTAGTGTCTATAACGCTATTTTCCAATATACTGTAGCTGTCATATTTCACAGGGTTTATGGGAAATCCGCCGTTGAGGCTTTTGTCGCTGTCATTCTGCCTGAGGAGAAACCGCTGTACTCGGGCTGTTTATGTGGTTGTCATGACTTCTTGAGTGATGATGTCCTGTCACTGTTCCAATTGCTCACCCTCAAAAGGGAGAGAGAGAGAGAGAGAGAGCGGATGACTGTTTGCTTGAGTTCAGTGGACAGACAGCTCTGCAGAGTCGTGTAATTACGACTTCATGACGTGTTTTTTAAATACTTACTCCTTCAAAGGCAGACCGAATGGATATAGCAGAAACACTGAGTCATGTGCAAAACAATCATTTTTCTCGATTACTCGGGTTTGTGATCAGTAGGTACCGAAATCGTAGTCTTGATTAAATATTTGATTAATTGCGCAGCCCTAATGTGTATGAGATGCTGCGGTTCTAGTGAAGTCAGTATGGCTCTACACCAGCGTCACTAAGTCAAATCCCTCTGCATTCGTTATACTTGTACAGATTCTGCTTTTAGTGCAAGTGTCAGGATTGTGTGACTGGGTCGGGTCCCAGTAGTTCTCTAGCTTCGAGCCCCGTAGGCAGACATGCCAGGATGAATTTGACAATTGTAATGATATATCATGGCTCTTTCAACGGTGGCCAGGACAACACTATACTGTAATGCACATAGAGACTTTTTTGTAGGGTTGGCAAAGTGAGGCTGTGACAGGAAAATGTGTTTTTGGTGACAGTGAGGTATGTTAAAACGTGACTGGAAAAGTACAGCATTGGGTATGTGTCGACTTTACATCCCTCCACTTTGTCCACTTTTTGTCTGCTCAGGTTTACAATAGCAACAACTAAGCAGAGTAACGACATCTTCTTGTATATTACCTATCTGTAATTCCTCTTGCTGGAAGCATGAAGGCCATTGAACAACCTCATTTTAAATAAGATCCACTGTGAGGCATGGACATAAAGGAAATCGAAGCCTTTGCCACAGTACAAATCTAACACCGTCACTTGAAATTGAGAGTGGGGGGCTTGCTCATTACACTCCTTTCTCTCGAGCTCATAAGAACTGATGAGAGCAAGCTGCGCAGCCGTATTTAAAGTCACACACCATTTGCCAAGCAACTCCATTATTTATATGATCCTATATGGGTTTAGTCCATGTTGGCCACAACAATCCATAGATCTAAAGAGGTAATTCCCACTGCAGAGAGAGGCACAGAAGGTGTTGGAGACAGAACTAAGGCCATCCATTCAAAACTACTGAACTGGATTCAAGAGGGTGATCCCCTAATAGAAGAAGCCACCTGATATTCAGCTGCAACTGATATCTCTTTCTCTGACACCTTCATCATTTATTCGCTCATGCCTGCTCAGTCACTACATCCCTCACAAAACGTCACACTTATCTTCGGTTAAACACTCCTTCCCACATCCCCACACTGCCTCCGTCTCATTTACGTGCCTAATTTTGTCTTGTGCCCTCCTCACTCTTCCCCACTGCATATTATCTTCTCCTTCCTTTTATTCCATCTCCCTTCATGCATTTGTCTTTCACAGACACAAGCTGCCCAGTGAATGCTCTCAAACACAGCTGAACCCATGAACGTAAAAAGGCATTTCACACAAGTTGGAGTTGCATCAACAGTATCTACACTGTCAGTATATGAAATGTCCATTATAAAGACACCTTAAAGCAGCTTCAAATGGAAAAAATACCAACATGTGTTTGTGACCGTTTTGTCTAATCTTCTTTCCCAGGGCATGGGTAACGTCTGATAAATGTCCTCAAGTGATGTCATCACTGCATAAGGCTACATTAGCTGCTTGTAGCATGACACACCGAGATCTCTGACTGAACTGTCTGCAATTGAGTTGCAATGTGGGTAATGTAGGCGCCAGGTTTTGGAAGAAGAATGTGTGGAATAAAAAAAGATATCTGTGGTTCTACTGCATTGTTTTTGATCTTTTTTTCTTCTTCTTGTCGTACAATCATTAAATCAGTGGGGTGCTATTTCAAACAAGGCCAGATAAAGCAGATCGTTTCTCTGAAACCAACCCATTTTAACTGATTACTCAGCTAAGTCACTTTTCACACAAAAAATGGCAGACATTTGCTGCTTGCTAATATGATTGAAGTCTATGGTTGGACAAAACAAGCAATCAGCAAAATATTAAGCATTTTTTTTTATAACGTTAAAAAAAAATTACATCTTACTCTCTAGAGGTAGGCACTCTTATACTTTAGTTAAGAAGATGACCTGTATTTTGTAATATTTAAAGGCTATAACTGATCCCAATCCCAAGTTTCTGCATTGAGAGAAGAAATTTTAAAGGTGTGGGAAAAAACTAACATCAGTGAGCATCACTGAAGCACACCCCACTTTAAATTATTTTCAGGGTGACATTTTCAGTCTCATTTGCTATTGGAAAGTGAAAGCTTTTACCATGTACTGAGCTTATGGATTTCTTGATGAACCAAGGCCTTAGAGTTGGCTCTTTAGTAGGTAAAGCAACACACTGTGATTATTTATTTAAACCAGTGAATAGAGAGGCAGATAGAGCAACTGTTACCGAGAGAATATGTTCCGCTTTGGTCTTTGGCAAATCTTTACTAAGGGATTTTTTAAGCTGTCATTAAGACAAGGAGGTCTAAATACTCTAACGCGGGACATTTATTTGCAGCACTGAATGAATTCTTTAAGAAATAATAGACTACTGACTAAGAAGCACTGAAGCATTAGTTGTAGGAAAAGGTCTTTAAAAGGGTGTGCTTCTTGGCCAGCTATCATCATTTGCGTTTGTTTTAGATAATTAAATTAAAGATAATTTTGGAAACCCAATTTCTCATTCCTTTACTGTCTGATTACAGTGTGCAGCATATGCATTTAAAAACACCATGTGACAATTGTTAACAAAACCCTGCCAGCGGAAAACAAACCAAATCCAAAATCTTGGCAACATTTCTGCATTTCCTGTAAGGCCACATAATGGAGGAACTGTGTCATTGGCTAATTGAATGGAACATAATCATGCTTTACGTCTTTTCATTTTGCTTTTTCATCTGTGTGAAATGTATCGTGTGTCACCACACACACAC
>NC_045756.1:2584606-2597298 GCF_008692095.1 Etheostoma spectabile
ACACACACACACTTCATAGGTTACAAGTGGAATAACTAAAATGCAGAAATCAAGGGATGATGATATTAAAGAGCAAAGCAAAATAGCACTAGTGCATCACTCACTGTCTTTCCAGTTGCTAATGGAGTTGAGAAGAGGCACTGCTCAAAGAATGTATCTACATGCGCAGTACATGTAAGTTAACAAAAATCTCAATGACAGAAAAGTCAAATGAGAATAGCTGGCCTGTCCCAAGTTCAAGAGATTACATATGAAGCATGTGCAATAAACAGCTCAGCATTTAAATGTCAAGCACAGAGATTTGGAATAAACGTTTGCTACTTCAATGGCAGCTACTTCTCCTATACAGGTCATCGAGATTAGTGCACGGGAAGGCAAAAGGACCAGTGGTTCTGCAGAGGAACAAATCAGAAAGCATTAACAACGTGCCTTAGATTGTGCTGACGAGAAGAATCTCCTTCACGGACTGTAAAGGACAGCGGTGATGCGTTTGTGCAGACCCTGGGTCACATGGATTAAAAAGACGATTGCCTCACAGAAACCCAGGGGTCCACCACGAGGACAGCAATCAGTTTGCCGCAATGATATTTCCCCTGGAATTCCAAAACAGGAGACTCTAGAGACAGGGACTGAGCTGTGTGTGAGAATAGGGGGAGGAACAGAAGTAGTTACATCTGAAATTAAACTATTTCCTAAATAGCTGCAATCTGAAATCCTTTTTAGCGTTATTGTGGTCTATTCTTTTTGACTGTGTCCATTTATGTTTACAATGTGTTTATTTTTCCCCACTGGAGCTGCCTGCCTCTTCACATCTTAACCACAAGATGTAAAATGGTTCCACATACTAGAAGGGTTAGATACACACTATAACATGTCAAATAATACATACAATACAGTATATCACTTCATTATCACTGAATTACATGATTTGATATTCTCCATATTCTATGGAAACATAAATTTCCAATATATAGTATGATTAATTGTACAGCCATACTTGCTTATAATAAAAACAGACTTTTCAAGCAGTCTGCCTTGCTGAAACAGGGGTATGACTTTCCCTGGAGAAGCTCTGAGTCAGGTCAGAGGAAAACACTGAGGTAATTAGCACCACAGCATACAGAATGGTAATAAGGCCTTTTCTCCCCGTGCAGGGTCCAACGGTCAGAAGTCCTCCACCTTTTTTTATTCAAGTCTTCAGTTGGCAAGCCAGTGGAGGGAGGGCATCAGGCAGTCATTGATTTCCTCTCTCCAATGCACTGGTTTTGAAGATCAATGCAAAATGAAGGTATTTGTGTCTTCATTATTGCGGTTTGCTCAGTGGATCAATGCAGATTGAACCCCTAGCATGGCTTGGCTGACAATACGCCAGCCTAGAGAGACATCGAACCTGTTATGGTCATGTGTAAAGTACTTAAATACTTTACCGCGCTAAAAGCACAATGTAAAAATAATCAATTATGAGTGAATGCCCTCCATTCAAAACTTTTGTTAACCAAAAGAACAAGATTCAAGCATCAAAGTACTCATCCTGAAGCTTGGTTTCCCAAAAGGCTGCTGTTCGGTAATGTTTCGTATGGCCTTCAAAGATCTTTGTTGGTTAATTAGTTTAACAAATATTCCCAAAAGGGTACTGCATCATCACCTTGTGGTAATGCAATATTGTTCACTAATAAGAGTGCTCATTAATGGTTCCTGCAAGCCCAACTTTAAAACATACCTCCACAGACCATCTAGAGAAAGTTCAGTCTGCAGTTTCTAGTTTGCACGTCAAAGTATATGGCCATTTCCTACCTAAAGCATTGTTTAAGCTGCTATGGTTACCATACGGTCTAAGCTGCTACCAGTGAAGAAAGCTCCGCAAACGAAGGCGAGGGGCATGATAACTGTGAAAGTAAACTCTTCTACATACAATACAAAGATGAGAATATGAAGAAAAAAAAACGTTAGTCCATCCACAAGTTCAGTTACGTGGAAGGTTTTCCAAAGGTTAGTAGAGTAATTATGGATGTTTTGCTATTGTTTGCTCTTAAATAGCAACCACTTTTGCAAATAGCTCTCTTTTGTCCAGGCTTTTGTGCGCGATTCATTTATACAAAAAGTTAGCCTGACATCGTCATTCTCCGATTGTAGTCAGAATATGAGTCTGATACTGCTCCATTGGGTTATGATTATGGGGCGTGTTTCAACCGAAAATGCCTCTGCCCTCAATTAGATATACCTACAACCAAAACGAGCAACGGAGTATGTGATGTATGTTGAGCGACGCATAGTTCTCAACAGAATACAGAACTCAACTGCTAGCTACCGCTGATGTTAGCTACTGTAGCTACAGGACCCGGCAATAGACGTATTAATAGAATACATGGTGAATTACAACCATTAACTATATCCATTATTACAGTTACAGGACCTTGGGACAACCATCATATGAGCATGTGCAATGCATGGCGACATGGGCGGCAGGCACAGTCCCACGGGTCTGCTCGTGTTCATCATCACGTACTGTTGATCATCTGTCCATCATTGTGTAAAGCCCGCCCTGACAATTTGATTGGTCCTAACAGCTCTTGTTCGAGCATAGTTGCTCCACAACAGATCAAATCCAGACGGAAGTTCCCGACATCAAATGTGCGCAGGGTGAGGTTTGGCTGGCATCCAGGCTAATAAAAAGTATCACTTCTTGTAGTTTCAGCTAACTTTTGCAACACGCACATTCAACTTATCAGGTTATAAAAAAAAAGAAAGAAGAAAAGAGTACCGCATGGGCTAGCTTAACTTTGGTAGACTGATTCATATATATCTCACAACATCTAAAAAAAATCATTAAGGATAAAAGATAATAAAGCCTAATGGTAACAACAACATACAATGACACCAGACAAGCAAGCGTGGATGATCCCCAACTTTGGTCTTATAAAACTATTAATCCTTAGTGGTGCCATGGTGACACTTAAATTAGCGTTATGCAAGGAGACTTAATCGTCTGAATACATTTGTCATTGTTAGAGGTCACTACATGAACTCACTCTGAACCAGCCCAACCAATGCTACTAGTTTAAACTGACACTGTGCAGCATCCTTGCAACTCATCAAAACAATACCAGCTGTCATGTCAAGTCAAGATTTAAATGCAGTATTCATAAACTGTATATGCATAGCAGTAGATTGTCTAAACCATGGAAAAGCGGAAAAGCTTTACAGATAGTAAAAGACAATTGACAGGTCTGTGACTACCAACAGGATGTTAAAAATTCTAACAAAACTAAATGTGAATTTGGCTGAATGAATGCAGATAAAAAAACTACACTATGCTGTACAGCAAATATGCTATTTTTCTGGAGACGATGAGAACAGCAACAAAAAAACCACACGCCCCACAATTTTTACATTAGTCTTTAGGGATGTGAGCTACATCCTTCCCAGGGTGCCCTATCCAGTGCAGGCTAATGAAAGTCTCTTCCAGACGCCCAGCGCATCAGTGCAAAACTGGACTTCACAGCAAAGAAAACCTTCACAGCTGCTCTTCACCCCCTCAGGGTTCTAAATGGGTGCACTCAGTGATTTGCTGCTGCAAAATGCTCCAGATAGAGCCGACTCAGAACTAAAAATTACCCACTGTGTGAGAGAGAGAAGTCACCTTTTACACATTTATCCCACATCTACATGTCTTGCATTAACACTGCACGGCTCTGTCTTGTGCAGCACACAACAAAAACAGTTTCAACCAGTGGAACACAAATATGTTTTAATAAGAGTACTATAAGTATATTAATTAAAAAACAAAACCATGTTGGTTACTTTTACAGAGGGAGTGACAGAGCCTCATTAGGTCAGCCTGCGTGCATTTTACAGTGAGACTACTGCAACAGCTTCATGTCAAGTACTGTACATGTTCCCTGAGCCCACATAGAGAGCCCACAGTACTCACCATCCTTGCGGTGGTAGGTGATCTCCACCTTGCGCTCCTCTGAGCCCAGCAGCGCCTGGGCCACCTGAGCCACCGAGTGCCTGGTGGTGAACTGGCCATGCAGGAAGTCACAAGTGCACGGCTTCTGCATGACGTCTGGCCTGGAGAAGCCCGTCATCTCGCAGAAGCCGTCATTACAGTAGATAATAGCGCAGTTCTGTACCCGGGCATTGGCTATGACGAATTTCTTATCTAAATAGAGAGATTGAGGGAGGAAGAATGTTAATGTGAATATATTAATTGATACAATAAAACAAATACATTAACAAGACGAAAGAAAACATTTCGCAAAAAATAAATACAAGTAGGTGGGTATGATCTATTTATCCTCCATTGTATTCCTTATGAAGATGCCCAACAGCTGTGGATGAAAAAAAAAAAAAAAACTTAAGCATGCCAGTTGGCTTTATGCTTCAATAATAATCATGTGATCATTAAAGCTCTATTGCACTTTCTGTTTGGGAAATCCTTAGTATTTGACATTTATTTGAAATATGTAAGGAAAGTCACATTCTTTGCTGTAGAACCACATTTATTGCATGACCAATGATGTTTACTCCTTTGCTTTAGTCAAAGGGCCTCCAGCATGGTGTGCAGCAACACAGCACTGCTAATTATCTATGCAAACTAAACAGAACTGGAGGATTTAATAAGGGCGATGCAGGTTTTTGGGGATATGATCTGAAAGTTATTAAATCCCTTAATCCTTGGTTTTTAAACTACATTCTCCACTGGAGCAGGTGAGTGCATCACTCAAGCAGCAGAGAACTGTAAAACAAGATAAGATAGCAGGATAATTAAGCTAAAATTACTTTTCATGGACCTCTGACATATAGTTTATCCAAATCACTAGGAAACAGAATTAGTCCATTGCCTATCTGCATCACAAGCCTTGTTGTTATTAAAGCAGTCCATACGTGGCGATAAAGACTAAATAATTGTTCTCAGGCTGCAGCAGGACAGACACAAAGAGCAGGCAGCACAACACAGCGCTCCCACACAGCATTGGGCACCAAGGAGAGGTACTCACTCTGTCCTTCGAATTTCCGAATAATTACTCCCAAAAATGTGTTTTGTGGCGCAACATGACCCCTCCGGACAGGCATGGTTCCCCTCCAAAAATAACGATGACCAAAAAAAGCTTTGGCGGTCCACGTACAAGCAAGCCGGTCACCCAAAACGCCTTCCTCCAAGTTCTAGCGGGTGACAACCGAAGCCAGAGGGGCTCCCCGTTTCTTTGTCACCAGTCAGTCATCCTCATAAGAAAAGCTCCCCTTTCTCTCTTTCCCCCCGTGTTTCCCCTTATTTCAACTCCGATGCGTCCCCGGTTGAGCGCATCGCAGAGGCTTCCCTGCGCTTCTCGCCGATGTGGAGCTGGAAAAAAAGGAATCGGTAAACCGCAGTTTAACAAACATCTCACCGTGGCTCCTCGAAAGCTATGTGCGCGTTTGTGTCAGCGCGTGAGTTGTTGTGCGTGTGAGGGTCTATTGTTGTGAAGGGAGGACTGGTCTCTGAGGCCAATGGCTGAGAGGCTGGCAGACCGGAGAGGTGCGACACCGACACTGCGAAGGGAAAACCCCACATGGATGCGGAGACAAAGCGACAGGCGGAGAGATAGAGGCAGGCTGGCTGATGACGGTTACTGTAACGCGTTACAGCGACGTTAGCCTACTACTCCCCTGATTTGTTTCATGAGCATGCTCATAGCCTACTTAGCAGAATACACAATGTATATACATTATAGTTTATCGTATCAGATTTAAGTCGAATTATCCCAATTTTAACTCTTCCCTCGGTTTATTTCCGACCTTATCTCACTGCCACACAGCGAGGAAAAGGACGGCGGTTAACGTTGGCGTAGTGAATGCTAGCTAGCTCAACTTTACCTGCTAAAACATGACTTCCTGTTACGAGGCGAAGAACGCAGAAAAGTGGCATAATTAACAGAAATTCAACACATCACGACGGCGACTAATGGAACATTTGCCTACTTTTGACACTAACGAGTGCTAATTTTCGGAACACCTGTGACTTTTCTCTGAGTCACGAGGCCAATTTCTAGTTTTGGGAGTGGTGACGTCAGGGCAGCAAACGCAGGTGTACCGCCTATGTCATTAATGGAGAGCCCCTGGCCACGGTTAGGTTGGACAGCCGTGTTTTGAATGTCCTTTCTAGCCTCGAGTTTCTTGCCACACGCAATTTGCATAAAACGCTCCATCGTCACTGCCTTAGAAAGAGGGCAGCTGCACACGAGCAGGCGCTGGCCTTGGTGCTGCCGAGGCTTTTCACTTGTCCTCCCACTGGTGGTGTCAGGATCAACATAAACATTTTGTAAGCGGCTTATACAGAGCGATAAGTCAGGAGAAGGGATCCAGGGTGGAACCAGAGTTTGCATCCTACAACTAAAATACATGATTATTATAGTTTAACGATTCCTATTGCCATTATTTTTTGTCAATTGTGGCATAAATACATAAGTGTCATCAGCAGAATAGCCTATATAGGCCTTCTGAAAACTATTGAAAGTAAGAATACTAATGTTCAGATTCTACCCTTTCACACCCTATTCATTATTATACACTATATTTTGTATTATTATTTGTGATGCAAGGGGGTATGCAAGGCAACAGAAGTCCCCGGCTAGAATTGAACCAGCAACTTTTCAGTTATGACTATGAAAGATGCTCCATAAGCAGCAGTTTAATGTTGCAGGTGGTCAATATTGAGCTAATTTTAACTACTTTATATCCTATTGGGAGCTTTATATGAAATTGCGTCGCATTTTATTTGTTGAGCCCATGCTTGTATGTAAAATCCTAATCTGCATAGGAAATACTATAGTTGTCAGATAAATGTAGTGAAAAAATTGTTTTGATACTTCTTTATAAGTATTAAGTAGTCAAAATGGAAACACTTAAGTAAAGTACACATACCTCAGAAACATAGTTAAGTACAGTAGGCTACTTGGAATCCTTATTTAAAGACAGTCCTGTAACAGTGTTAAAGGTAATTTGGACTGGAGGTTTTACTCTCCTTTCCTCTTAATTTACTCCCCCCCCCCCACCCCCCCCCCCCCCCCCCCCCCCCCCCCCCCCCCCCCCCCCCCCCCCCCCCACCCCCCCCCTCTCCCCCACCCCCCACCCCCCCCCCCCCCCCCCCCCCCCCCCCCCCCCCCCCCCCCCCCCCCCCCCCCCCCCCCCCCCCCCCCCTTCCTTTCAGATCCAATTTATTTCCCTCTCGCCGTGTCTCTTTAGTGGCTCACTCTAGGCATGGACAAACAAACACACACACACCCAGGGTTAGTGAAACATATGTGTCTTAGACTAGCTCTCCCTCCATCTGGTCCATTGAGAAACAACTCAATTACACAAAATGGGGGGGGGGAAGGGGGGGGGGGGGGGTGGCATATGCTGCTTTTACAACCTTTTGTTTTATGACCACAGACAAGTGAAAGCAGCCTTTGTTCAACACTTGAACAACTTCTTTGGACAATCTTTGGATACAGAATGGGTTTTTTCCCCGTGGCCTGCCTATTGCACATATTATATTGGCTGCTTTAACATGTATCAGTACTAATCGGCACTTTGTTGTCCACAGCCAATTTCTCATCACATTTAACACTTTGATATATGAATCCAAAAAAACTTCCCACAACACATTCTTTTGTCGCTATTCCATTTCCCCCTCTCTGTCTCCGTCACACAGCAAGCACGAGTCACTGACTCACAGTGGTGAAACAGTAAAGGGTAGGCCTGCCCTTGAGTCATATTCACATTAAAAGGGACTGACAACATTAATTCATTGTATTTTAGCTCGTACTATTCTCACTGAGGGGACAGCTGGTGGTATGAACACCATTTTAACAGAGAGTTGAGCATAATCTTTAAGAAGTAACTCCTGCATGCACGCACACACCAGTTTCCTTATTACTGTAGTTTAGCACAGTAGAAGTTGAGATGTAGTATAAGGACACAGACCCAAAATCATCTACCAAGTTAGAAAAAAGCCTGAGAGAAATATTTTGAATGCAAGACTGGTGTGTGCAATTCTCCTCTTCTACAAGACAAACAAAACCTTCACTTTTTTAAAAGCGCTGTCTAAAAGAGATATGTTTGCATGAAAGCTCATTCTACCCATACCTCATTTTTATTATTTCATTAGTTACAACACAAACCCTGTTGAAAACTGGGGAACATAAAACATTATTGCCTTGGAGCCAGGCAAAAAGCCACACTGAAGCTGTAACTACAGGTCCATTTCAGCACAATGGACAGCTCCCTAGGCGGACCCTTTAATTGTCCCATCCAACACTTGGGTCCAGGCTGAAAAACCAAATGATAAATGGATTGCTGTTAAATTATGCACCGACATTCATGGTCCACAGAGGATGAACACTACTGACTTTGGTGATCCCCTGACTTCTCTTTTAGTGCCACCATAAACCATGATGTTGACATTTGTAGTTTTGAGTAAGCAATGTATAAAACACAGTAAATAAATAAATACATTAATAAAGAATTAAAGACATACATAAATAAGTAAAAACATGTAAATGTAACAATCACAAGACATTTAAAGATGAATAATTAAAATAAGAAATAGCTTAAAAATAACGTATACAAAAACTAAAGTCACTTGATATGAAGTGCAATCTTTGTAGAACTACATCTGACTATATTCCAGGAGCAGGTTTGGCTGTCTTGGAAACAAGCCTCATGAAAAGGTCTGGTTCTGTAACTCACAGTGCATCATGGGGCTTTTTGGGGGGGGCGAGATGGGTCAATTGGTTTGAGTTAAAAACAACAAATGTTTAAACAAGCCATCACAACTCAAAATGTGTAAATGTTTTCCAAGAAGTGACAAAAATATCAGCACGCTCACATCTTCTTGTTACCATGGGCTCCGTGAATTTCTCTTCCCAGGTGCTATTGGCAACAAGGCCCAGTGCTTTATTGGAACTGATAGCTATAAATAGATGAAACTATTTACTTTCCATTTATCTGGAACATCGCATAGACTATCTGTTTATGTCCTTTATGATCCCGACCGTGTTTATGAGCAGCTGGTAAGAGAAGGAAATTGAGTTCTATCCCTAAGATGCTCTTGCGGTGTAATGAATAATTAATTGGAAATTAAACAATGCAAGAGGGATGTGGGTCTTAGTGGTAATCCACAAGGGTATTCTGAAGTAAAGCATGAGGGTTTGAGGATATTTCAGAAGAGATATTTGCTGCGGTTATGAGTTCAGCTGTATTACATTAAGTACACCCAAGTGATCATTTCTATCAGACTGAAATATTAAGACCCTTTTCCTCATGGGAAATACTGTCTGTCAGGAGTGTGGGGTTCAACAATTTTATGGTCAAATGAATCTAACCTGTGATTGTGTTCTACAATTGTAATAATAAAGCCTGACTTACAGACACTGAATGCTACTTATGCAAATATAATAATTAGAAGGATCTAGCCTCCTCAGAATATGTTTAGAAAGCTTAGACATGTGGGGTTTTAAAGGGCTTCTTGGGACCGAGCGATGGGGCAAAAAAGTACAAAGTTTGTCTCAAGCAATGCCTTTCTTTGAGCAAGGATGAATGCTATTCTCAAGGTTTTGAATGTTTAAAAATGATTAAGCTGAAACAGACCCTTTATAATTGGAGCAGAGTCAGCAGGTGAATGATTGCAACTTTGCCCCATGGGATCATCACCATTATTATGATTTATTGGAGAAAGAAAAAAATGGTTATTACTGTAGTGTGTAACCTTGCCCTGAGCTCTGCTAATTAGGTAGACTAATATCAAACACTGCAAGCCCCTCACAGGCTGTCACCCTTGTAGCAAAAAGGTTTTAATTCAGCAGTTCATGCTGTAGAGCAATAAAGTAACACAGAAGGTGTACTTGTTGAGTATGGGGGCTGTCCTTTACCCTGGGTTCAAGACCCCTTGACAGCAAACATCCATCCCACTGAACTGTCCTCGAGCAAAGGCAGACACTGAATTCCCACCTGCTTCTGAGATATTCAGCCAAACGAGATCTTCCCTCTTCAATCAATAGAAATAGAACATCATTTCCTTCTCCACTGTCAGCAGCGAATCATTTAAAATTGGCGTTGTTATTCAGAATTTAGAAATGCTGCCCGCTGTCAAATAGGCCCCATCTACTTAATGTAATAGGATTTAAAGGCTAGGAACTACACTGGGATTATTCTCCAGATTGTTTGAGTGTAAGAACACTAACATGGTAAATTACATGGGCTGCCAACAAACCAGCAGTGATTTCCCCCGGTGGTTGTAAAGGATCTCTATTGCTATCCCCACGCAGCCTAATCCACTCAACATCAGCTCATTCATGACTAGAAAGAGGATTGAGTAGTATGTGTATGTGAGTGTATGAGTATTTATATTGGGCTGGTTACATCTAGATATTTCGTCTTTATATCATAACACAACAGCTAGTCTTTTTGAGAAAGAGGTTCTACGGAAATCCAAATGTTCTTGTTTACGGTTTATACCCATATGGTGAATTGTTACCCTCAGACAACAAAAATGTCTAAGTGGGGGATGTGGGCAATCAATTTTGATTGATACACTATACACTACATAATTCATGTAGTAGAGAGATATGAAGAGTGAGGTTGTATAAATACTCTGGAGACTAATCTTGCCTACACTAAGTGATGTTTTGATCTTATTGCTAACGTTAGCATGCCAACATGTTCACAGAGTCAATTCTAACATGCTGAGGTTAACGTTTACCTGGTACAGGCATCTTAGTTAAGTTTGGTAGCAATGGCCATAAACCAAAGTATTGGGAAAAAAAATCTGATTTTGACATGATGGTGGCACTAAACGAAAACTTATCAAAGTTACTACAATCCATCAGCCTCATGATGGCACTAGAGTAAAAGTGAGGGGATCCTGAAAGTCAAAAGCATTCATCATCTGGGGACCATGAATGTCTGTACAAAACATCATAGCAATCCATCAAACCGTTGTTGAGATATTTCAGTCTGGACCAATGTTGTGGACAAACAGACCAACTGGCATCGCCATCCCCAGAGCTACAACACTAGCATAGTTAAAAGATGGAGATGAAATTAAACTGGCATTAATGATGTGGTAATTATGGTAAGCATAATCATGATGACAGTGGTGTTAAGCTAAGCAATGATGATTTATCTTGATGGTGATAATGGTTGTTATAATGATGATGCTAAATTAGTAGCATCAATGAGGGTAGCCTACTCATGCCAGTCCTATTGGTGCGTTTCTCCGTGAGAGAATACGTTTCCCTCAATCTCCCAAATGGCAACAGCCTTTTTCCTCTTCTGCTGCTGAGAGTTTTTGAAAGGAGAATATACCCCCCCCCCAAATAGCCTGACTATCAGCACGGATGTTCCATTCATTTTTAACTTAATCTGTTCAGTATGTGGAGCAATTTAGCTTGGGCAGTCAGGCCTTGTCCCCTAATCCAAAGATCCCTCCAGGGCAAATGACTGCCCACACCCAGGAATGACCCCCACGGTCTCTCCATTTTCTCTTGGTTTATTTCTGCCAGTTCTCGTTTTTGTAGGCCCTTGATCTCCGCTCTGGCTCAGAGCCATGGAAAGACAAGGCTGACCATCAGAAATATTACAGATGAATGATCACAGATAAAGTAAGGGAGAATAGAAAAGTCTCAGAAAAATAGGTAATGAAAGTGGAAGTAAGCGAAAGGTAGGTGCCCATGGTGAGGACAACAAAGTTATCCAATGTTGCTGGTTGGACTTTTGTTTTTGCCGTTGTCACCCGTCCAACTTTGTCCCAGACTTTTTCCACAGCTGGCCCCTTCCACAGATAAATGTCTCACCTTTCCTCATCTACTGCCTTGCTATCTTTCGGGAACAGTTCAGCTCAGCGGTTCACGGGAAATACGCGTGGGGGATGCAGTGTTGGCGTGTCAACGATAACCCACGTGTCACTCTAAGATACCGCCGGCGGCTCTCTGTAAACCCATGGCTTTGTCTTCTGTCAGTGTCACCATCACAACTAAATGCCTCTGACTGCACAGCTCATCGCCATAGAGAGGTGTCATCCCAGAGATGTATCACCCTGCACATGTCCCCATCTCTTTACTGGTCCACTCGAGGTGCAAAAGTGGAGTGACGGTGACTCGGGGTAGTGCGTATGACTGTATGTATCGGTGTGGCTGCCCTGGGGAAAAAAAGATTAGAGTTTTAGTCCATTGGACGGAGGCCATTTTGGTAAAGTAAATGCTTATTTTTAACCTATTTCAACTTCTTTATGGAGTTAGAACCATTGCCAGATGAACCTGTGTAAGGGGCCCGAGGGCAAACATTGGCCATTCAATTGGCCCATCTTGCCTCCGAGTTCCCATCAAGTACAGCGCACAGCACAGATAGTCTTCCAGTACTCCTATGCGGAAATCCTACTAGTTTTATTGTGTTTGTGTTACAGAGCATCTTGCTCTGTCTTCTCCTCACGCACAGCTTGTCTTGTAAACACATGTTAACACCTGAGATTTGCACTCATCATACACCACTGTGTGTAATAACATAGGCAGTGATTGCCATTACAGACGGTGAAAACCGCATCTATTTATGAGAGCAGTTGGATGTTCCCCAGCTACGGAATCACAAATAAGTGAAGAAATAACATGAATAATCTTCTGGCAAAAATAGCGCGTTGGCATTTGTATCTAAGAAAAAATGCTAACTTGGCAACA
>NC_045756.1:2597308-2612675 GCF_008692095.1 Etheostoma spectabile
TTCTAGCCTACTTTCTATAAAATCAAACAAGGATAGCCATGAATGTGAATATATGCAATGTTCACACCCCTGGTTCCCCTTTGTAGTCAGTGTAGTGAACAATGTAAATATTTTTCTTTTCCATAAACACGCCTTGGAAACTAAAAATGATATGTTGACGTCATAGCATTCAAGACAGTTGTAAGATATACAACTGTCAACAAAATGAGCATCATTCTGCTGCATACTCTGAGGACAATGTGTACTACACACATTGTTGACGGAGCACACAAGGACTGGGGTATTTTTAGATTGTGTTTACCTATTGAATTACTCTACAAATCAGAGAAATACAAGGGATTACTACCTTTGTATTTCTCTGTATAGTAGTTGGTCTAAATCTAGCTCTCTAATATTTATAGCTCTTGTGGTTACAGTGTATATTCACCAATGGATCCTGTTTCATCCTTTCCGGGTGAAATACTCACATTTATACAAAATTGATTTGAGTTAACATCCCACAGAAACTATTGATTAGAAACACCTAAACCAGTAGTGGCCTCTAGAGCTTTGGCCTTGTATCCCCTTACAATGAAGCAATGTCTACTTATGACCACACATATGAGTTTATAGAGGCTATAAAGAATTGAAAGTATCTAATATTTCACCAGAAAAAAGGAAATCTGAAAAACAAACAAACAGAAAAGGTAAAAATAATAGCTTTGTGTAACAAACTATGTCACCCCTTTAGTCATCTTGTAAGCCCTTGTATTTATCTCAGGGACCCCAGATGGGAACCACTAACACACATTTGCAGTTAAAAATGTTACTGAATAATACTGACATAAGTTAAAACATGATGCACCAGTCAAAATACAATTGGCCAAAAAAAAAAAAAAAAGGTTGCAATGGCAGTGCTGAAAAAAACTTTAAGTGTAATTCAATTCATTGCACTTGGTCAAGTTAAAGTTATAGTGGACCTTGACACTAACAGATAACCTTTTCCTTTGGTGTTTGACCAATAGAAAATAAAATAAAAAAAATAAAACACATTGACATAAAATAACAAAAATAAGAATAAAGCATAAATAACCAAAACTTATCTGTGCTTGTAAGTCTACAGTACGTTCTTCCACACTGTGCCTATACTGGGAATTTAAATGTTCTGTAAATGTGTGTGTGTGTGTGTGTGTGTGTGTGTGTGTGTGTGTGTGTGTGTGTGTGTGTGTGTTCAGACTTGTCACTTCATGAAGGGTTGATGGTTTCAGATGGTCTAACTATGAAGAGGTAATTCCTCTGGAGACTCTGGTTTCTGATGCAGTGGCTCCATTCCTCTCGTTTATTACCAGTACTGTTGTGAAAATCTCTGGCAGCCCTCCAGCTCTCTCTCCTCCCCACTGCCCTCTCCTCCAGTCTGTCTCTCTTACTCGCTTGCTCTCATTTTGTGCCAGCCAAAGCCGGTCTGGGGGATCAGGAGCCAGGGTTGCCGTGGCAACTTCTCCTATCCCTATCGCTGGAAGGATCATCCCTGGATTGTGTTCCCTGCCACCTCCACTTCCCTACAATGCAAACACAAAACAGACACACATACCAACATCTTCGCCTCTGACTTGTCCTTTCCCCTTTTATCCATCTATCTTTCTTTTCATTCATTTTCTCTTCCTCTCTTTATTTGTCACTTTATGTTTCCCTGAGTCAGTCAGGTCGGGGAGCAGCCAGAGTCCGATTTAATAGGCCTTAATGGCTTGTTTGAGTGGAGCGACAGGGTCAGCAATGGTTCTGTGGGATTTCCCATCATGCCTCCTCCAGTGGCAAGGAATTAGTGTACGGCGCCGACCATGTACGGCGAGGATCTGAGTCTCCCGGGAAGAATTGGATATCTGCAGCTGTCTAAGCTGTAGAGGGAGGGGGAGGTTCCAGGATTGCTACCTGTGCTCTAGGTCTCTGACAGGTAAATACTGCATGTGGACAGCTCACAGATGCAAGCATGCACTAGCAGACAATCACAAGGATACTGCGTTACATGCAGATAAAAGAAACTGTTAGAGGGAGAGCTGACAATCTTACTGGATCCGTTAAAACTTACAAAAGTTCATTCTTCATCTGCACTGCACTGAAGCCTGGTGAATGACAAAGGGTAGCTGATATTATGAAGCTCCTACCTGCATTTGTATAAGCAAGTTCTGCAACTACTTACTGTTCTTCCAAGTATGAGTTCCTATACTGCCAAATAGTAACTAACCTAATTTGCTAGACGGCTGACTGAAGATCATTGTTGTGGGTAAATGTAGCAAGTAGTCGAGCAAATGGAAACGTACAGCCAAAATGAATATATCCGATATACTAGACATTTACACATTACACATACAATTCATATCAACAATGAGGAATGGCAAGGCTAACAGGTGCTTAGAATGTTGTGATCATTAACATCTGTCAGGACTAAAATAGGTAGCGTATTGCTTCCGTGACAGCAGCCATGTGCTCCGTCACAATCATGCCCGCCCTCAGCAAAAATTAATTAAATTGAATTGTTTGAATTGAATTAAATTAAAATGGTTTACAGCTATGATAGCAGTTCTGTTAGGCTTTAAGCCATAAATGTTAATGTAAGCGTACAAATGCTCACATGCTGATGTATATTAGACATATTATTTATCATACTGCCTCAGTTCAGTGTGTAAGCATCTAAACCAAAGTATTAGCTAAACATTTGACCTGAAAATGGCAGTATAAAACCCGGTAAGGAATCACCAAGGCTTTAATGATTTATCCTGAGAGGAACATGAAAGCCTGCAACAAATTCTATGGCGTTATGGCAAAGGTGAAACGTCTCACTTTGGATACCATGAATATACAATATTTCTCAAATTTAGTTGCAATCCATTTGGTACATGTTGAGATATTTCACTTGATGAGAATAAATCTACCTGCTGTTGGCACTAAAAAGGAAAAACCAGAAGTCATTAGGATTCTACTTCTGGGGACCATGCAGGCCTGTACCAAATTGAATGGCAATCATCCAATAGTTTTTGATATGTTACAATCTGGACTAAAATGGAGGAACAACATCCCTAAAGACCCAGTCCACTTGTATACCCAGAATTTAGATAGCTATTTACATTTACATCTCTGTTAATTGCTGTTCACTTTGCTACCTGAGCTTCTTACTGCCTCCAGGCCACTGCTACTGTGGCTGATCAAAGAGTTGTGAGAAGTTGCCAGGTGATGTTATTATTTTTTTACATAAATATATTTCCTGCAGCGCTCAGCTCTCAGAGGAGAGACAGGCCTACACTGTACAGTAATATAAAATCACTCATCACCACATCACTTTAGATTAGACACAACAGTACTGCAAGTGAACGTGCACTGGCATCGGCCGCACCAATTACCACCAAAAGCTTGTGGGAGTCGACACATTGCTCCCCACAGTCCAAATACAACAGCTAAATTTGCGTCTGGTCACACACACACACACACACACACACACACACACACACACACACACCCTAACATCTTGACAGGAAATAGATTTTAAAAGATGTCATACAAGGTGAAGTTTCCCAATGATAAATCTCCTCTACTAAAAAGCTCCTACATTTAGCTTATTGACAAGCCGTATCGAGTGACAGATGACAGCTGACTGAGAGTCCTATTCTAGGATAGCTACCACCAACTAATTGACACTATAAAGGGCTAAATAAAGAATTTAGCTTTAATCTACGGGGATATTTATAGTATTGCTACTGGATGTCTCTTTAAAATGTAACTAGTGACTACGTTCAATGCATTTAGTGCTTCCACAAGTTCCTGCCTGCCTCTGTTTTTGTGTCTCAGGGACCAAAGATCTAAAACTGAAAACACTGTCAGTGTTACATTCTGAGAGAACACACTCAGCCCGTATAAATCCACATCCATCAGAGTTAATCGGCTCTGTGAGTGCACAAACAACGCAACAGTCAAAACCCCAAGAGGTGATCACACAAATCAACACTAATTAACGAATAGTTTGACATTTTGGGCGCATTTTCATTCTTGCTGAGAGTTAAAAGAGAAAATTGATACCACTGATGTGTGTGGTTAGTATGGAAATAGAGATGTGTACAGCACGCAACTCTCCATAAAAAAGCAAACATTTTAATTACTGAACAAATGAGATGCAACATGTTAATTAGCGAGCAATAGAGGAGCTAGGAGGCTTTGGACAGTGTCAGGTTATTTGTTGACCTCTACTTCCAGTCTTTATGCTAAGCTAAGGTACATAACAGCCTCCTGGGTCTAGCTGTATATTTAGCATACAGACATGAGAGTGGTATCGATCTTTTCATCTCTCATCAAGAAAGTGAACCAAATGTTTTACTATGCTATGCTTCTGAGGGCACCATTTCACACCTAATCTGGAGATCTGGTCCATTTAGCTGATTTTTATTTAAATGAACCAATTATACTGCTGTTTTGGTGACTGCAGCAGATGGCTGGACTATTTCTTGTAAATTATACTTCCACTGCAACAATTTGCTGCCTGATTTTTGGAGCACTCACTGTGAACTAGTGTCCGTTAAATAATGGTGAGAAACAACCAGTAATCTGTAACCAAAGACATTCACACTGACTCTTAGTTTACTCAAGTTATAATGATGTAATTAAACACAATTAATCAGAGTTGTCAGCAGCTAATGGTGTGACGCCATCAGTGCATCTCACACGGCCTCAGTGTAACAGGAGCCTATGCCTTTGGAGGGCAAGGGAAACTATAGAAGCGTCCTCTAAACTGAGACAACGACAGCAGGATTCAGTTCTGCTCATCAGCTGGCCTCAGACGCTTCCACGTTATGTAGCTGTAAGGAGACCTGGGGAATCACCTGAATCATTTTACACAACCTTAGTTACCCTTTTGAAATGTAATCACAATACTTTATTGATCGCCTCAGGGAAATTTAGTTGCAGTTACAGTCAAATTCAATGTAAAATTAGAAAAGAGCGAGTCAATACGTGTATGAAGTAACACAGCTCCAGTAAGGAATGAAAACGGTATGAAGAAGTAAAGGGGGGTTAGGTTAAAAAGAGTGTTTCTAAAACATGTGGTTGTACACATATTGCAATGTGAACATAAATAAAGTAGTGTCAACATTATACTATGACTACACTTTGACTTTAGGCGAGAGTGGATGGAAACGACTGCTGCAATGGCAAATACTTATAATAATAATAATAATAATAATAATAATAATAATAACCACAAATGTAAATGCAAACCTTGAAATTAACTGAATAAAAAAAACAGTATTGATATAAGTAGCAGCAATGAATAATTAACAGATATTGCACCGAGTAATTATTGTACATAAGTTCAAGTATATTCAGATGTGGAAATACTCGCGTATAATAGATTTTCTTATGATGCTTACTTAAAAAAAAAATGTGTTGTGGTTTCGCAGTGATGTGAGCAGCAATCAGTACTCTCCGGGTGGTTGAGGCGACAAACTGTATGGCGCTACAACCCTAAAGATTTTATAAAGCGGTTGGCAGGGTATCGGATGTCTGACGCAGAAGCCAGTAGTGTGAAACCCAAGCCTTGGTTAGACTATGTAATCCCGCTGGAAGGGGAGCGCTGCAATCGGTACAGGTGAATGGGAATGTAAAATCACAGTGGTTACACAGGAATTCACCCGCTTTTGTTCAGTGTATTAAGAGAAAAGTGTTGCTCATAAAATCTCATCTCATGGATAAACAATAAGTTTACACCGCCCTCTGTTGGCGATATTATTTAAACACACCTATCAGGTGTCTGGTATAACAGTGTGACATCAGTCACTGCTAACTCCATCTGTTTGAAATTAGAAATCAATCATACTATGCACTGTGGCTCCACAGATATCTTCTAGACATGTTATTAGACATATTCAAAATGTCTGATATAGTTTGTTTTTTTCACAAAAAAAGTTCAATTACTTTTTAACATTGTTAAAAGAACAATATAAAAATCCAGAATGAATATGTAAATATTGCTGCTTTCAAAAGTTTAAACTGCTGGACACTCTCCGTCCATTCTCAGTGTGTGACGTGGAGGATTCAAGTTTCCACATCACACTTGGGTTGTTTTAATACTGGATTGTGATTGGCTTTTAAACTAGTTGTGATGTCATAAATCCTGCTGTACGTACGAGAAGCTTCCCTTCCAGCACATTTATGTGAAAAAAGACAGTCAAGCAACAATGTAAAAAGCAGCTTTGTCACAGCTGGCCGAGGCAAAGCTAATTTTAACCACGTTATATATTATTCTGTGGCTTAATCTGTAGCAGTGCTATTATTTTAAATCTTAATCTGCGATGTTTGGACCTGTAAATTACAGGAACAATAACTTTCAGATATATGTAGTGAAGTAGCAAAAAGTGGTACAAATAGAAATGTGCTTATTCGCTTCAGAGAGATCAGAAGATTACGGTCTCAAGGAGCCCTAATTCACACGTTACATATTCTAAAGACTTTGGTTGTTGTACAGATTAAAGAAACAAGATATGACGTGTTAATCTGTGAGCTTTACAGGTGCTGAAGGTGCGAAACTCGTTGCCCTTGGACAGAGTCAGGTTAGCTCTTTCCCCATGTGTAAGCTAAATGGCTGCTGGCTGTAGCTTCATATTTAAAGGACAGAAATAAGAGGGGTATTAATCTTCTCATCCAACTCTTGGCAGTGAAGTGAATAAGCACATTTCCCTGAAACTATTGCTTGAAGTTACTTTTTCACCTAGATGCCTTGAAACTTAAAGTGGAAATCGCAGCAGACAGTTTTGCAAGGCACCAAACAGCCCTATAAAAAAATGTTCTGAAAGGAGTCAAACACATCCGACCCTGGTCCTCATTGTCCTGAGTTGATTAATCGCGATCATTAACAAGTCTTGTTCTCAAGGGGGGGAACCCAATCTGAAAAAGGAGCCACAGCTCTCACGTAATCTCAAAGGCCAGACTGCACAAACACACAACCACAGGTGTCGGTTGATCTCGGCTGTAAGGTCACGGCTTGATTTCACGATATGACTTGTGTCTCGATCAATCATTTACAGCACCTTTTTCAAATTAAACCTGATGTCGGCCGGGGCCTGCTGCCAGTGTAGCAGAGTATCGCTTGCTGTCATTAACTATAAAACACTTAAAGAGAGCAGGATCGGAATGAAACTGGAGGAGGGAACTTGGCCAACTGAGAGTAATATACCTGCCCATCTGTCCGTTTCCTTTTCTCCATTACTCAGACCGAAACACACACACACACACACACACACACACACACACACACACACACACAGTGTCTGAGTGTGTGCGTCTGCAGACCCCGACCAGGACTCTTAAGATGAGAGGCCTTGTCATGTCTGGAGAGATCTAAACCACTTAGAGGATGAGCGGTGGTCTGAGCTCCCTTCAGACATCCTAGCGCAGCATTCTGCTGAGAATGGGAAGGAGAGAGTAGGCCTGTTTAGCCACAGATAGCGACTAAGTGCCCTGTTAGTTCACTCTATCTCCAACCCTTCAAGCTCGATTCCAGAGAGCCTCTTAGGAGATGCTGTGCAGCTTTTTTTTCTCCTCTCAAAAGCAGCTGAGCTCAGAAAAACCCATTGGTCACACTGGGGAGCTTTACAGGTATCAACGCCTGTTACAGCCCATCCACCTCCTCTTACAGTAAAGGTTTATATACACAGGCTGCATTTGTTAGGCTATTAGGTAGACCACTTATGAGCATGTCGTCTTCCCATATCAACTTCAAACTCAAAGACAAGACTGGCCGTACTCCTACAAAAGCTCACAAGTAAATGCTTTGACGTTTAAAAAAACAAAAAACAAAAACAAAATCTGGGTACTGTAGCTTTTAGGAAAAAAATTTTCCACAGCAGGGTGAAATGGTTCATTTTTTCAGCTGCAATACACATTTGGTGATCAAGTAAATATTCTTCAAAGTTTTTTTTATTTTACTCAAAATAAAACATTTTCTTTATTGGTGATGTAATTAAGGGAAAAACTCTTTTCTGAGTCAGTTAGACACATACAGACTTAAGTGACCTTCTCTAACATTACAGTTTCTTTTCACTTGGAAAGCGAACAAACTGTATTTTCTAGGCTGCAGGACCAGCTTGACTCATTCTTCCCATGTAGGGAAAGTTAATATGGGCTATAGGTTTACTATGTTACATGTTGTAACATCTCTATTTTCAGGCTTGGCTCGATTTGAAGAGGCCCGAAGCAAAGCTGTCAATCAAACTCTCACGTGGACGATCTCTTTCCATTGATCTGAGGTGGCAGGAGTCACTTTCAGGCAAATGGAAACGGGTCAGGTTTGGAGACGTAGGTGAAAGGCGCCCGAGCCGGTCTCTGGCATGCAACGTGGTGTTTTGGTTTTGTTGGGATTCTCCTAATGAGAGTCTGCCTAATGAGAAAGCTAGAGAGCTCAGCAGTGCACTACAGGAGAGACGTATTTCAACAACTTAATAGACATGAGAAGTTTCCATTTCAGTCTGTCTTAAGTTTTGAGATTTTGAACACCTGCTTTAAAGAAAGTTTTACATCTGTGTAACATAACGCAGGTAAAGTGCCAAATGGAAAGCATGGACACAATCTCTGCTCCATTGCCTTTTAAATATTAATGCATCTACTGTACTATGGAAACTCTATAAGCAGAGAATGGCCAAGTTTCCTTTCAGCCTGTCTGACTATATCAATAAAACACCCATATTCATCAAATTACAACCCCCACTTAGGCAGAGTACAGTGCACGATTCACCATTACACAGTTCCATTAACCCGCTGACTGACAGTCACATCAACTAGGGAACCTGTTGTACCCTGAGTGCCATGTGATCTAGTTCAGTTATTTTGCACAGCCATGAATCATTAAAAAAGTGATACGTTATGATGATAACTGCAGAAATAGAACAAAAGGCAAAATATATATTTTTTTGCATGTCAGGCAAAATATTTCAAGGGTTCAGCTCAGAAACAAACAAAACACACAGTGAATCTAATATTAGCACAAGACTATGCAACATGTCTTAACATTAGCTGCTTTCAGCATCACATCACTTCCATCTCAGCATTTGCATGGTCAGAGTGCCATTTAAACGACGACGTGGCCACTGTACACTATTCAAACGAGATGTACAAGAAACGCAAGGCTACGTAGCAGGACACGCTTATGACTTAAAGTGATTCACATGAAAACAGAAGAAAAAAATAAGCTAAATGGAATATAAGATAAACCTTTAGAGTACAGGTTAAGATAGGACTTTATATGATCAGAGCTTGTTTTTAAAACACAAGACTGTCCATTGCAATCAGTACCAGCAGATGGCACTCCCTCTGCGTAAATGGTTAACACAAACTGCCATCTTCCAACAACACACCACATTTGAACTCATTTGTTCTGAAACTGAACATTTGCACCAAATACATATGTATGTATGTATGTATGTAACTATTTTGATTTTAGCATCTTATACACTGGTACACCATTTTACATTCCTCGTCATTTTTTTCCTCATCCAATTACCACCTGCCCACTAGGCCTACATTAGAATGTTTTCAGACATACCTAAATAAAATCTGAATAACAATTATTTCCACAAAAAATAAAGTTTAATAAACAACTACTAAACCAATACTTGACATGACATCCACTCCCAGATGTTGTTCAATTTAAAATTCTAACAGCTCAGAAACAATTTCAATTATATATATATATATATATATATATATAAAAAAAATGAAGCAACTAAATAATATCCATAAGGAACACAAATGTGGAATAAGCAAAAGCTGTGAAAGTAGCTTCAAATCAGAAGGAGATCACTACGCAGAAGCACGTTAAATATCTAGAGCAGGCGGACCAGGGAACAACTGGTACCGTACCGCTGGCAACTGAGGAAGGTAGCTATATTCCTCCATATATCTATGTCTATATCTATATCTATGAGGGAAGATGAGGTTTCAACCAGCTAGTCATCCTTGGGAATATCATGAAATAGGACCATAAAACCGGTCCTTCTAATAGTTACTGAACATTCTTTCTAGCTTCATAAACAAATTGAATAAGTAAAAATGTTTGTAGTTATCCATGTATTAATTAATTATTCTATCAACTGAGGAGGTTTTATTATTGTTGGGCTCATTATACCCACCTACAGCTGTTCTTCCATTTGTTTTTGCCTAAACAAAATTCAAAGAAACCAGATACATTACGTAACACAAAAAATAAACACATTAACAAAAAAAAAGTTCCATCTCACAGTTCTTATAGTGTTTTAATCATATTATTTTTTTAAAACCCCCTATTGTGTGAGGGAGGATCAGGTTTCAGCCACCGAACACACCTTTTTTCACAGCAGACATGTAGACTTGCCGGAGCAGGAAGAGCGCCTGTGAAACCAACTCCGTTAACAATGGCTGTGTTCTGTTTAAGCGAGCCAGCATGCACAACACCAGGACCCCTGAATTAGCTCACCTACATGGAATACTTCTCCTGCTGTAACATGCACATTATCTTCTGAGAAATCAGAATCCGAAAGATGTATTGCCAGGTAAGTGGCACTTACTAGGAATTTCCTTTGGTTTGGTGCATACATGTAAACAAAGTAAAACATTAATAGGAAATAAACAAACAAAACTAATGAAATACAGAAACAAATTACATAGAAAGAAAAAGGAGGCGGCAAGGATTAGTGCAGGGGTGTGCAAAAATATTTGAGGGACGTGCAAAGTTCAGCATACAGTATATAGTTTGGGAGAGGAAAAAGGCCTACAGCAACATGTCATGGCTACAAGTAACGTTTGTTACAAATAGATTAAGGCTTCTGGAATTACACCTAAAAGATATTTGGGAATATCAAGATGAAACCCTTTCTTCAGTGCATCTAAAAAAATTGTATAATTGAATAGCTATAAAATGCATATAGTATTATAATATGAAGTTTTTAGATTAGTGGTATAAATGTTGAATAACTTGATATATAGCTTATTGTAATGAACAAATTCCATTTTAACCTTTATAAATCAGTTTTATCATCCGCAGCAGCAAACACATCTACCCAATATTTACTATGCTGTGCAAAGGCAAATTAATTTTTGTTATTCTAGGACTCTATTCATTATTACATTAAAATATCCCCTAAACATTTAAAAGTACAATTTTCTGCTGCTCAGATCCTACTAATGCCCATTAAAATCTGTGCTTTATACCTAGTCAACTAGCTCCCAGGTTACAGTGCTTAGAGGGCTAAACCTGCATCTTCTCTCATTAAAATGTACATGTAATTCTCCATGAATTCATTTGGTATTATCATAACAGCGGCTTGTTTGACTCCCCTCTAAATAGCATTAAAAGCCTACATTGTGTAGCATTTGTAACATCGAGAGTGTTACCTTTACCTTTGCTAAATCCAACCTTGGATTGAGTTACCCTCTGAGAAGCTATTTATCTTGTTAGAATGATCTTTTTGTGTGGAAAAAGGTCTTTTCCCAGCATGCCCTCAAGGTGGCGATAAATATCAGGAAACAAAGTCGACATCATGGCACGCTTCCTTTCTGTTATATGTGAAAAACTCATGCCTGATGTCTTACTGTGCGGTTAATGAGTGGATGAAATAAGGAGCAGTTAATACTCTAGTCAAATGATGCCTTTTTAATTCCTCCTTAAACTGTAGCCGGGTGCGAGGGAGAGGTTTTCACTAGGCCAATACAACTGTGCTTGAGTTGGAATTATGAAACAGGATAAAGAACAGATGATGAATATTCAACCGGGAGAGTTGAGACTGAGTTGAGTTAGTTTTCTTTATTACACTACAACCTTTAAATCTCTTCTTCCACACCCAAAGATATCATGAAACCCCTTTTATTAATATTTATTTATTCATGTAAGTATAACATTACAAATGATTGCTTCCACGTACACATACTTATCATCCGCTTAATGACAGGGCAGTTTGAAGAATCCTGCTATTTGAGGATATCAAGCTGATTGCAGTTCATTATGCGAGTTTTGGCTATGCACTGTGTCCTGCATCGGGGGGGGGGGGACTTCAACCTACAGGTGGGCTCTCTCTCCTGGGGCGTGGGAGTGAAGAAGTAAGTAAGGTAACTAAATCAATATCATGTGAATTATTAAGAGCTTCCTTGGTAATCACGCACCGTGGATCTCCAGCTCAGAGAGATACGCTCCCTCCTCCCTCCTTTTGTTTTCTTTCTCTCTTCCTTTATTTCCCTTTGGAAGTTTTCCACGATGCACATACCACACCATTTCAACACACACGTGAATGCACGGCGGACACGAACACGAACACACACACACACACACACACTCACACACACACGCACATGCACTGGTCTTTAAGCTCACCCTTGTTGGAGTGCTCATTAGTCAGTGCAGTGATGCAGTGTAGCCCTGTCATTAGCTGAGAGCTCTGTGTCCTCCACTCCCTTCCTTCCGTTTTATTCTTCTTCCTCTACTAAGGATTCGTCTTCATTTTATCTCAGATGCCAGGGGCATTCCAGAGATCTACATGACAAAGATCTCCCTAATCCCACTGACGTCTAAATACCCTCTGCAGACTGTCTTTATTAGCAGAATTGAGATCATGTACCCTAATTGCCTTTGCCATACGTGTCACTTGTTAGTGAAGGAGCTAAAAACTGTTGAGGAAAGAACTTGTTTCGACTCCGGCCTTTGTTTCTTCTCTTCAGATGGTCACAAATGTAATGCCTGTCATGTACTGACAACTCTATGTGCAAAGTATCTTTTTTTTTTTTTTTTTTTTTTAAACTTAAGTACTTTCAGCTATATGCACTTACTGGAAAGTATCAAAAGTATAAGTACTGGTTCTGCCTGTGACTGTAAACTGTAGATTTACCACTGCAGTTTCATATCTGTGTTTTTCTACCCGACCAAACGTAGACACTGAGATATTTTCAGCACAGCTTTGATGTATTTTATTTTGCATCCATCTTAGCATCACCAGTAAATGTCAGGTTTGGGTGTCATTCTTTCAGAATCAAAGACTGATGGCCTCTATCATCTTTTTGCAGCAACTTCCAACAATAACACGGTGAGAAAGACACCAGAGAAGAAGCAGCCATAGAATGTCTCCTCAGAGTGATGCAGCAAGCAACACAGCCCTGAGACATGTTCTGAGTTGAGGGCTTGACTTCCACTTTCCCTGGACCAGAGAATCACTTGCCCTGCTGCTGTAATCATTAGAACCAACGCTACTGGCCCCTGCAGCTGTGTCTAGAGCTCAACAGTGACCCCCACTTTTTTAACTGGTTCCGGAAGTGTATAAAGAGTTTTACGTCTGGAACCAAGCCAAACAAGAGGAATCGTGAGTATAAAACATTTGATTTGGCAAGAAAAAACAATTTAAAAAATGGCAAAAAAGGGCATTGGTACCAGACAGCATACACATATTGCATATTCCTTCCTCCATTGGCATTCGTTGACGTTTCTTCAAACCAATCACAATTGTCTTGGCAGCGGTGCCTCTGCAAAACAAACCTTGTTGTGGTGGAAGGTGTGTACGTTCAAATGTTGTCCAACTAGCTGTCTGAATTAACCCTGCAGTGATCTGAGAAAACATTGACCACAGTCCCCATAAATCGACCAGAGTTTAAAATTCCAACACAAAGAAAGTCTAAGGTAACGGACCTACGTTTTGTTAGGAAAAAATATTTGTAAGAAATAAAAGTAATATAAACTTGACATACTATTGACTTGTGTGTTTTCTTTCTTAATTATTTGCACTCACAGTAGATCACAATCCCCGTTTTTGATGCTTATAACTGAACTGTTGAAACAAGCTGCAGGAAGCCTCTGGAAAACAATTGGTTGCTATGGTTTCGACAGTCAGACTCTCTGGGCTGTCTTTTCAGCCACTGTACCATTATGCAATAACAATGGCTTAACAAAGTTCTTAAAGTATTGTGTTATTTAAAAGAGGAGCTTCTTATTGCGCTGATGACTGCTTAGTGATGATGACTGCACTCGATACGCTGTCTAAGATTTGGAGCTGTGCTTTCCATTATGTTTGTCTAAATTTTAAACAACGCTCGGCTGGGTGTTTTCATTCTTTGATTTCCTTTTGTACATTTGCTTCATGGGACCGGACCATGGCACTGAAGCCAGGTGGAAAGTCAGTCGGCACAGAGCCCTGAAGCCCCGCCCCCACTGCTGCACATAGCGTTGATCGCTTGTTTATTCATAGTTTATTAATATTGAATGTGTCATGTTTAAAAATTTTGCCAAAGTCGAACTAATTAGTAGGTTATTAACAGTTTCTAGGAGACAGAGTTGTTGCATACACAAGAAATTTTTATAGCTAACCAAATTAAATAACAGCCAACTTCCACGCTCTCCAATCAGAAACTACTGTGTAACCCCGTGATTTCCTGGCGCATTTAATCTTTCAAAATATAAAGCTATTGTAGCATGTGAAATTCCCAACCACCACCTACACACACACCTACACACATGCACAGTGCAGCAGAACACCATCCTCCATCACTCCCTCCTTTCCTCTCTATCCCTCCTTTGGCTCTCATGACACTAATGCTTGTTCGTCATGTGCAGACCCATGGGTGAGGAATCCATCACAAAGAGAAGATATATTTATTCTGTCTCGGGACGCACACCACACATCCCAAATCCCAATTTGTCTGAGTAGAGACGGGTCCAACACAGAGACTGATGGGATACACTTCCGTACGCATGTCGTCCTATTAGTCTTCCTCCGGCTCTTTTGCTTACCGTTTCTTATCTCTGAGTTGGCCTCTTGTTTACTGACACCATCAATTGAAAACAACATCCTCTAATATCTGTTCAGCTAAGCACAGACACCCAGGAAGATGTTGAGGAAAAGCGTTCAAACTAAATTCTAAACTTGTTTAAAAAAAAAAAAAAAAAAAAAAAAAAAAAAAAAACTCAGCCAGGTAAATTTTCCACCAGACATTCAACAAATACAGCTCAATTTCTAGCAAAACCACATTTGCGAGCTATTTCTGTCGCATAAACACTCATCACATCCAACCTGCTGTGTTACCAACTACCATCAACAATGCAATTAATGAACACAATGATGATAGCACCAGGAGGACATTCCTTTTTGCTCATCATGCATTCCACACCGCATGCTATTACAAATGACCAAACACTCCATATAATAGCACATCATTTAGCCGATGTCCTTCGCTGGCTTGGCTCCCCACATGTTCCACACTGGCCATCAAAATCTCTGTGATAGAGCACATTAATTACACCCATCGAGAGACAGCTATGATTACAATTTCACACGTTTGAATGGACTACAGCCATTTGCCACAAAACTGCAGAGGCAGAGCAATGACTTTGGAGAAACGGGGG